>NC_140165.1:247015647-247065647 GCF_963971535.1 Notolepis coatsorum
ACACACACGCGTCGCTCTCTCTCTCTCTCACACACACACGCTCTCTCTCTCTCACACACACGCCTAGACACACGCTCTCTCTCACACACACGCCAGACACACGCTAGCTCCCTCTCTCACACACGCTCTCTCTCACACACACGCCTAGACGCTCGCTCTCTCTCTCTCTCTCTCTCTCTCTCTCTCTCTCTCTCTCTCTCTCCTCGCTCGCCTGCTGTCCAGTTCAGCACCACGGACAGCAGCAGAGAGAGACAGAGACCAAGGACAGCAGAGAGAGAGAGAGACAGAGAGACAAGGACAGCAGAGAGAGAGAGAGACAGAGAGACCAAGGACAGACAGAGAGAGAGACAGAGACAGAGAGACCAAGGACAGCAGAGAGAGAGAGACAGAGAGACCAAGACAGCAGAGAGAGAGAGAGACAGAGAGACCAAGGACAGCAGAGAGAGAGACAGAGACAGAGAGACCAAGGACAGCAGAGAGAGAGACAGAGACAGAGAGACCAAGGACAGCAGAGAGAGAGACAGAGAGACAGAGAGACCAAGGACAGCAGAGAGAGAGAGAGACCAAGGACAGCAGAGAGAGAGACCAAGGACAGCAGAGAGAGAGAGAGACAGAGAGACCAAGGACAGCAGATAGAGAGACAGAGAGAGAGAGAGAGAGAGAGAGAGAGAGAGAGAGAGAGAGAGAGAGAGAGAGAGAGAGAGAGACCAAGGACAGCAGAGAGAGAGAGAGAGACCAAGGACAGCAGAGAGAGAGAGAGAGAGAGAGAGAGAGAGAGAGAGAGAGAGAGAGAGAGAGAGAGAGAGAGAGAGAGAGAGAGAGAGAGAGAGAGAGAGAGAGAGAGAGAGAGAGAGAGAGAGAGAGAGAGACAGCGAGACCAAGGACAGCAGAGAGAGAGAGACTTCAGGGTTTCAGGACAGACACCAAGCAATCTGGCCCAACCAAACAATCTCAAAACAAAAAGAAAAGTATATAGAATATTGGAACAAATCAACCCAATCTCAAAGTAAATTAGAATTCTATTTGACCCTAAACAGAGAGTACACTGTGGCAGAATACCTGACCACTGTGAATGATACAAAATTAAGAAAGCCATTGACACGGTACAGACTGAGTGGACACAGTCTAGCCATAGAAACAGGCCGTCACAGGCAGAACTGGCTGCCCAGAGAGGCCAGGCTGTGTTCACTTTGTCATCAGGGGGATGTTGAGACAGAACCTCACTTCCTGCTATACTGTGAGAAATATAAGGATCTAAGAGAAGTTTTCTTTGATAAAATCTATCCACAGTTTATCCATCTCCCTGATCATCAAAAGCTGTTATATATGTGTGGGGAGAAAAGTCAGTGTACAGCATTAGCTGCAAAATATGTAGATGGTTGTCACACAATAAGAGAACAAGCTTTGTAAATACATGTATCTGAGTGGCCACACTTGTAAAATGACTACCGGACTGAATGATTCTTTTGTAATTGATATGTTTCTGTTGATTGTCTTTACTGTTATTACTAATATTATGGTATTTTATTGCTTAATATATATGTTATTGTTTGTATGTTGAACATGCTTTGGCAATACGTATGTTAATATTTCATGCCAATAAAGCCTATTTGAATTGAATTGAATTGACAGACAGAGAGGCAGAGAGACTACAGACAGCAGAGAGAGAGAGAGAGAGAAAGAGAGACAGTAGAGAGAGAGAGAGAGACAGAGAGACTACAGACAGCAGAGAAAGAGACAGAGAGACCAAGGACAGTAGAGAGAGAGAGACAGAGAGACTACAGACAGCAGAGAGAGAGACAGAGAGACCAGGGACAGCAGAGAGAGAGACAGAGAGACCAAGGACAGTAGAAAAAGAGAAAGAGACAGAGAGACTACAGACAGCAGAGAAAGAGAGAGAGACAGAGAGACAGAGAGACTACAGACAGCAGAGAAAGAGAGAGAGACAGAGAGACCAAGGACAGCAGAGAGAGAGAGAGACAGAGAGACCAAGGACAGCAGAGAGAGAGAGAGAGAGAGAGAGAGAGAGAGAGACCAAGGACAGCAGAGAGAGAGAGAGAGAGAGACAGAGAGACCAAGGACAGCAGAGAGAGAGACAGAGAGACCACAGACAGCAGAGAGAGAGACAGAGAGAGACAGAGAGACCACAGACAGAGAGAGAGAGACAGCAGAGAGAGACAGAGAGACCAAGGACAGCAGAGAGAGAGACAGAGAGACTACGGACAGCAGAGAGACAGAGAGACCACAGACAGAGAGAGAGAGAGAGAGAGAGAGAGAGAGAGAGAGAGAGAGAGAGAGAGAGAGAGAGAGAGACCAAGGACAGCAGAGAGAGAGAGAGAGAGAGAGAGAGACAGAGAGACCACAGACAGCAGAGAGAGAGACAGAGAGAGAGAGAGACCACAGACAGAGAGAGAGACAGAGAGACTACAGACAGCAGAGAGAGAGACAGAGAGACAGAGACCACAGGAGAAATATATATATCTAACCCTAACATTACTGTCATGCACTTGCCTAATAAACCTACACTGTAGCACTCAACACTTCGATGAACATTGTTACTCAGCTGATAGAGTTGTGCCCTTCCTGATGACTTGTCGTACAGAACTTGTAAGTCGCTTTGGATAAAAGCGTTCAGCTAAATGACTAAATGTAAATGTAGTTTTGTGGTGTCACATTATGGGAGTCTTTCACGCCAGAGTTGACGCGTCACAGGGGAGGGGATATAGGGGAGTAGTAGGTGTGTGTACGTGGTTGATTCTGTGAATGAATAAAGTAGGAAGTCACTGAAGGACCTGTCACGCGCGTTATTGATTCGCCTCTTCCTTCAACTTCCCACATTGGTGACCTTGATCGTTGGATTATTATTGTTATTGTTATTATTATTATGAGTGATAACGAAGAAAACGCTGTTCGGCCCGCTGCGGTGGCGGCTGCGGTGTCTGTCAAGTTGCCCGAGTTTTGGCAGCACGACCCGGACCCATGGTTCCAACATGTCGAGGCTCAATTCCATCTGCGAGGTGTCACAGTGGACGACACGAAATACTATCATGTCGTCGCTGCATTGGATGCACAGACCACCCGTCGCGTCATGGGATTTTTACGAGAGCCGCCGGCCATGGGGAAATACGCCGCTCTCAAACAACAGCTGTTGCGGCTGTTTCAGCTGTCAGATACGGAGCGGGCGGAGCGCCTGTTGTCACTGAACGGTTTAGGTGACAGTAAACCAACCGAGCTCATGGAGAACATGTTGGCGTTGCTCGGCTCAGGTGACGCATCATTTTTGTTTATACAGTTATTTCTGCGTCAGCTCCCACCTCCAGTACGCACTGCCTTGGCCAGCTCGCCGCTCGTGAGAGCCAAGGATTATCGGGGGATGGCAGAAGAGGCTGACAGGATATTGCTGGCAACCCGCCACTACAGCGTTAACGTTAACGCTGCGCTGCCGGCGGGGGAGATGACGGGAGCTGCGGTATCGGATCGCCGGAGGGAGAATGAACTTTGTTTTTTTCATCGGCGTTATGGTGCCAAAGCCAGGCGATGTGAGCAGCCTTGCTCTTTTTCCGGCCAGGGAAATGCCAGAGCCGGCGCTCATTAGCAGCTGTGAGTGCTGGCGATACGACGAGGCTGCTGTTCATTGAGGACACGTTGTCCAGTAGGCGCTTGCTGGTGGATTCGGGAGCCCAGCGGAGTATCCTGCCAGCTTCAGCTGCGGACGGCTTGAGTGGCAGTCACGGCCCCCCGCTGGACGCCGCCAATGGAACTCCGATTCGCACCTTCTGCACCAGGTCAGTGACTGTTTGTTTCAATGGACATGCTTTTAATTGGGATTTTGTAATCGCTTCTGTGTCAATGCCTATACTGGGCGCGGATTTTTTATGTGCTCATAGGCTTTTGGTGGATGTGGCGAACCGTCGCTTAATTGACGCAGTGTCATTTGCCACTTACCCCTGCACTCTGGGGGGGGGGGGGCCGGCTCGCCCTCGCCAACATCCTCGCCACGGGGGACGTGTACCAGCGGCTTCTCGCTGATTTCCCCGCTCTGACTGTGCCCACGTTTTCTGCTATGGTCGCAAAACATGGGGTGGAGCATTATATCCCCACGGCCGGTCCGCCAGTTTTCGCGCGCGCACGCCGCCTTGACGCCGCTAAACTGGCCATCGCTAAAGGGGAGTTTGACACAATGGAGCAGCTCGGCATTGTGCGGCGCTCCGACAGCCCGTGGGCCTCGCCTTTGCATATGGTTCCGAAGGCTGATGGGAAGTGGCGCCCGTGTGGAGATTTCCGGCGCCTCAATAGTGCCACGGATCATGACCGCTACCCTGTCCCGCACATCCAGGACTTTTCTGTTCACCTGGCCGGGACCACCATTTTCTCCAAGGTGGATTTGGTGCGGGGCTACCACCAGGTGCCAGTCCATCCCAGAGACGTGCCCAAGACCGCCGTTATTACCCCGTTTGGACTTTTCGAGTTTTTAAGGATGCCTTTTGGACTCAAGGGGGCAGCGCAGACCTTCCAGCGGTTGATGGACTCTGTGCTGCGAGGGTTGTCGTTTTTGTTTGTGTATTTAGACGACATCCTGGTGGCCAGCACATCTGCTGAGGAGCATTGTTTGCACCTCCGACAGCTGTTTCAGCGGCTGAATGAACATGGGCTGATTGTTAACCCAGCCAAGTGTCAGTTCGGCCGGCCAGACATAGACTTCCTGGGCCATCACATCTCTTCACAGGGAGCTGTGCCTCTGCCCACCAAGGTGGAGGCGATCACTGCCTTCCCACGTCCTCGCACCATCAAGCCCCTACAGGAGTTCCTCGGTATGGTAAATTTTTATAACCGATTCATACCAGGAGCGGCTCTCTTGATGCACCCCCTGTACGAGGCACTAAGGGGCAAGAAGGACAATCAGGAGGTGGACTGGTCCCCTGAGAGGGTCCAGGCGTTTGATAGTGCTAAGGCTGCTCTCGCTAACGCTACTATGCTGGCACACCCGTACCCGGCCGCTCCAATAGCCCTCACGACCAATGCCTCGGACTATGCTGTGGGGGCGGTGTGTGATCAGTGGGTGGCTGGCGCCTGGCAGCCTCTGGCCTTTTTCAGCAGGACACTGCGGGACAATGAGAGGAAATACAGCACGTTTGACAGGGAGCTGCTGGCCCTTTTCCTCGCCACGCGTCATTTTAGGTTCCTGTTGGAGGGCCGGGAGTTCACCGCTTTCGTGGACCACAAGCCTCTGACCTTTGCCATGGCTAAGACCACGGAACCATGGTCGGCACGGCAGCAGCGCCAACTGTCCGCCATTTCGGAATTTACCACGGACCTGCAGCATGTGGCGGGCAAGGACAACCTGGTGGCTGACTGCCTCTCCAGAGTGCGGGTCAACACTGTGCACCTGGGTGTGGACTACGCAGCCATGGCAGTTGACCAGTGCACGGACATGGACATCCAGGCATTCAGGACAGCCACGACAGGACTGAGACTGGAGGATGTGGTGTTCCAGGACAGTAAGGCCACGCTCCTCTGCGATGTCTCCACAGGCCGACCTCGCCCGATGGTCCCCGCTGGCTGGCGCCGCCGCATTTACGATGCTATACATGCTTTGTCGCACCCGGGGGTGAAGGCATCAGTTAAGCTGGTGGGGGCTAGGTTCGTCTGGCCGGGCCTCAGGAAGGACGTCAAGGGGTGGGCTGCCTCTTGTGTAGCGTGCCAGCGCGCCAAGGTGCATCGGCACACTAAGGCCCCGCTGGGGCCATTTCTCATCCCGGAGAGACGTTTCGATCATGTTAACGTGGACCTGGTGGGCCCGCTGCCCCCCTCCCAGGGGTTCACTCACCTGCTGACCATGGTGGACAGGACCACCAGGTGGCCGGAGGCTGTGCCCCTGTCATCCACTACATCGGCGGACGTGGCTCGGGCGTTCATCTCCACCTGGGTGGCCCGTTTCGGTACCCCTGCGGATCTAACTTCGGACAGAGGGCCCCAGTTCACGTCAGAGTTGTGGAGCGCCGTGGCGGAGAGTTTGGGGGTGAAACTCCACCGCACCGTGGCATACAACCCGCAGGCAAATGGTCTCTGTGAGCGTTTCCACCGCACTATGAAGGCTGCTCTCCGGGCGGCTCTTACGGACAGTAATTGGATTGACCGTTTGCCGTGGGTCATGCTAGGCCTGCGCTCGGCCCCAAAGGAGGATCTGCAGTCTTCTTCGGCTGAGCTCGTGTTGGGTCAGCCGCTGAGAGTCCCTGGGGAGTTCCTCCCAGGTGCCACAGCCCCCTGGTCAGCTGCGACTCATCGCTTGGCCATCCGAGACGCCGCCAGCACTTTCGCTCCCGTGCCTGCACATCACTGTCTTCCCCTGTCCTACATCCCCAAGGACTTGATGTCAGCCCCGTACGTGTTCATCCGCCGCGATGCCCACCGATCTCCACTCCAGGCTCCATACGATGGGCCCTTCCGGGTCCTGGAAGCGGGACCCAAGAGCTTTATGGTGGACAGAGGGGGGCTTCAGGAGCGGATATCGGTGGACCGTTTGAAGCCTGCACACGTGGACCCGGTCGGGCCGGTGGAGCTGGCTCAGCCCCGACGGCGCGGCCGTCCACCCAACCCCACTCCTGCCGCAAGTTTGCGGCCCATGTCTGCCTCTACCCCGGCAGCAGACCCGGACTCTCCCCCAGTCCAGCCTCGCCGCCGGCGCGGACGGCCGCCGGCTCGTGCCCTTCCCCCTTCCCCCCTGACTGTTAAGCGCAGTCGTTATGGTCGGGTAGTCAGGCCTCCTACGAGGGGCTGAGTACTTTGGGGGGTTTTTTGGTATGGGTTGGGGTTGCAGGGTATGTCTACTCTGGGTGTTCGGGGGGGGCCTGTGTGGTGTCACATTATGGGAGTCTTTCACGCCAGAGTTGACGCGTCACAGGGGAGGGGATATAGGGGAGTAGTAGGTGTGTGTACGTGGTTGATTCTGTGAATGAATAAAGTAGGAAGTCACTGAAGGACCTGTCACGCGCGTTATTGATTCGCCTCTTCCTTCAACTTCCCACAGTTTCATATTTATCTTCACCTTAAATCACTACGTTGCTAGATTGGAACTATGGACCCTGTCTGACCTGCTCAAATGACTGACTGGTGCTTAAGGCTGATGCTTAAAGTCCTCAGGGTACAGACTGAACTATGGAAAGTCAGCCTTTTGTTTTATTGCCTCAGCTTCTTGGAATGATCTTCAACTAACAGTAAAAATCAATATCCGATGGACAATTTAAAAACATGATTACAAATCTCCCTGCTTCTGTCTGTGACTGTTTTTAATTTTGATCTTGTTTTTTGTGTTTTATTTTTATTTTTAATATACCTTTTCTTTTAGAAGAAATAAAAGTCACGCTAGCTTAGAACTGAGTGCACTAGAGTCCGTAAAACACAGCTAATCAACTGAACCTACTGGTGTGATATCAGACATACACACTGATATATCAGTGATAAGCCAATATCGTACTAATATGACATGATGACCAGACTGACATGCAACATGCCAGAAAATACAAGTTCGAGTTTCAGCCTTTTTCAGACATAAAGGATGTGAAGTTTGAGGAACATTTACATCTCTAAGGATTCTTTTTGTCCAATGAAGGCAAAGTGTGGTGAATGTGAAACTGTGGAACAGTCTGAATGTGGAGCTAAAGCAATGAACCCAAACATGAACCAGTTTAAAAAGAGCTATAAGGACATGATTCTCACCAGGTACAAACATGAACCAGTTTAAAAAGAGCGATAAGGACATGATTTTCATCAGGTACAAACATGAACCAGTTTAAAAAGAGCGATAAGGACATGATTTTCATCAGGTACAAACATGAACCAGTTTAAAAAGAGCTACTGTATAATGACATGATTCTCACCAGGTACAAACATGAACCAGTTTAAAAAGAGCGATAAGGACATGATTTTCATCAGGTACAAACATGAACCAGTTTAAAAAGAGCTATAATGACATGATTCTCACCAGGTACAAACATGAACCAGTTTAAAAAGAGCTATAATGACATGATTTTCATCAGGTACAGGGACGAAGAAAGGTTTGACAATCACCAGCTGTTTCCATAGATTAGTATTTATTTATTTACTTTATTATTGTGGGTACATATACTGTATTCAATTGTATAAAGAATACTGCATGTAAGTGTAGATATATGTATGCGTGTGTATTTATATATGTAGTGTGACTTGTATATTGTATATGTAAGATGTATATTCACAGTCACTGAGTAGTAGAGAAGGGGTTAAAGGATTAAATACGTTTATACTTCTTCCTACTCCTTTTCAGACATGTTAATATAGTTTAATTGTTAATATTATTATTATTATTCTTTTTTTGTATGTTCACATGTTCAAAATAAAGATGTAATTCAATTAAATTAATTCAAAACTAATTGTTTTATCAGTAAAACCAATGGATCAAAATGATACAAGTCATTATCTCTAGCTGTGCAGGTTGAAGACCTCTGAGACAGAACATGGCAGATCTACAGAAACCATGGGATGGAAGGTCACTCCCTTCATCAGATCCTCCTCGCGGCCCTTGCAGGAATGGGAGTGGCTGGCTCTGCGCTGACATGGCTGACATCATACCTCAATGAACGCTCCTACCAAGTGTCATGGAGAGGGACCCTGTCGGCCACCCGCCCCCTGCGGACGGGTGTCCCCCAGGGCTCGGTCCTAGGACCCCTTCTCTTCTCCCTCTACACTAAATCACTGGGTAACATCATCACGTCTCATGGCTTCTCGTATCATTGTTATGCCGATGATACTCAACTCTTCCTCTCCTTCCCTCCCTCAGATATCCACATCTCTGAGCGGATCTCGGCCTGTCTGTCCGACATCTCCGCCTGGATGACGACCAACCACCTCAAACTGAACCTAAGCAAAACAGAATTGCTCCACCTGCTGGCCAAATCCTCCCCCCTGACCGACCTTTGCATCACAGTTGAGAATGCAGCTGTGACCGCGTCCCCGACTGCCAAGAACCTTGGTGTTGTCCTCGATGACCAGTTGAACTTCTCTGCTCACATCGCAGCGACAACCAGAACCTGCAGATTCCTCCTGAGCAACGTCAGAAGGATCCGCCCCTTCCTGACAAAAGAAGCCACCCAACTCCTTGTCCAATCAACAGTCATCTCCCGCCTCGACTACTGCAACGCACTGTTCGCTGGCCTCCCGGCCACTGCCACCAAGCCTCTTCAACTCATTCAGAACGCAGCGGCCCGCCTGATCTCAAACCTACCGAAGTCGGCCCATGTCACCCCACTTCTTAGGGACCTGCACTGGCTCCCCATTGCTGCACGTATCCGCTTCAAGGCCCTCGACCTAGCATACCGTGCGGCAAAGGGAACCGCTCCCGCCTACCTCCAGTCAATGGTCTCTAACTACACACCCTCAAGACCCCTACGCTCTGCATCTTCTGGCCGCCTCAGACCTACAGTACTCCTATCCAAGCCCCGGGAGGGTCATCAAAGAGATGCCGCCTATTCTCAGTCCTTGCCCCACAATGGTGGAATGAACTACCCACCCCAGTTAGGACAGCCGAAACCCGTCCAATCTTCCGCCGTCGACTTAAGACGCACTTCTTCAACCATTATCTGAAATAATAATATAAAAAAAATATATAAAAAATAAAAAAAACTCTAACACTAACTAACCTTACTGTCATGCACTTACACACACCTAATAAACTAACCTACACTGTAACACGCAACACTTTGATGAACATTGTTACTCAGCTGATAGAGTTGTACCCTTCCTGATGACTTGTCGTACAGAACTTGTAAGTCGCTTTGGATAAAAGCGTTCAGCTAAATGACTAAATGTAAATGCAAATGTAAATGTAGAAACTCATCTCTTATGGATTAAAGTCCTGACATGTAGGTCATCCAGCCACATGTGTGTTTATGGACCAAGAGACTGAAGCGTGACGTGTTTAATCAATAAATAATGACCTCATAAGGAGAGCGTGGCATTGGGTCACAGTGGAAAACGTCTTCTCTGGGAACCCATGTTTTTAAACAGGAAATTCTCCCCGTGGGTTACTGTGTAGCACAAGGTAACAATTACAAAATGTACCCTGTTTCCTACAACTAAATTACCAGCCTACGGTGTTTTCGTAAAGCGATAGTTGTGATTTCTGGAACCCTAGCCCTATCTCCTATCAAATCAAATCAAATCAAATCAAACCAAATCAAATCAAATCAAATCAAATCAAATCAAATCAAATCAAATCAAATGTATTTGTATAGCCCCAAATCACATGGAATAGCCCCCATGGGCTTTACAGGTCAAGAAGAAACATCACAATAGACCCAGAACAAAAACAACCATGAAATTCACATATGATGCAACACGCCCAGACTTTCCCCCAATGAAGATGAGGAACGACTCACTAAAACCCAGCAATAGGGAAAAAAGCACCACAGGCGGCGTGGAGGAGAGAACCCTCAGATGGGCCGTTCAAAGGGGATCCCCCAACAGGATGTCAGTGATAATAGTAGGGCTGTCCCCGACTAAGGATTTGGATGGTCGACTAGGATTGGCCAAAATTTGCCGTTAGTCGACTATTGGTCGACTTAAAAAAAAAATATATATAATTTTCTTTTTTTTTATCATTCCATTTGGGCTGTGGGGGGTGCTTAATGTCTGAAGGAGTCGACTGAAGGCTTCTTGTCCTCTGCAAAAGCATGCAATTGGTCCACTGATGGATACATCTTGATATTTGTCTATAGTGTGTTCATTAGATGGGTGAAATCCTCTTTCAGTGCCTCTGTGCCTGTTTTCGTAGGCAGTTAGCCTCTGGTATGCGTGCCATTAGCGTTAGCCACGCTTCTATGCCTCTTTTCTTTTGAAAAAAATGATAAAAAAATAAAAAATAAAATGTTTTTTCTTTTTCTTTTTTTTTTTTATATTCGACTAAGAGGTTGGTCAGTCGACTACGGCCCCTTTCGACCGATTAGTCGACTAATCGATTAATAGGGGTCAGCCCTAGATAATAGTATAGTATATATATAATATAGTGTTGCTATGGATGATAGATGGATGGAGAATAGAACAAGCAAATAATTGGTATGTATGTATATACTAAGGCTGTCAAAGTTAACGCGGTATTAACGCGTTATCGCCCGATTCTATTAACGGCACTATTTTTTTTAACTCACGATTAACTAAAAAAAAATAAAAAATTAAATATATATATATTTTTTTTACTAGACTTCACTCTGGTGTATTATTGATGCTCTCATTGATACTATGTTTGTTTCTGAAGTGTGTGTGTGTGTGTGTGTGTGTGTGTGTGTGTGTGTGTGTGTGTGTGTGTGTGTGTGTGTGTGTGTGTGTGTGTGTGAGATATAAAGAGAGAGAGAGGGGGGTGAGAGAGATGAGGAAGGGGCAAGAGAGAAAGAGAGATGTGAGAGTGTGTGTGTGAGAGAGAGAGAGGGGGGGCGGGGTGTGATTACTCAGCCCTTGTTGTGTGGGTGAATGTAACAAGTTCCTAACGTTTTCTTTCCCCTATTATTTCATGCACACTATATTCATTGTTTTAAATTATTATTTTCTTTTAAGTTATTTCGTGCATCACTCGGTTTTGAATTTGATGCAAATTTGCAATGCATGAGGGTCATCCTTTTGTGTTAAATGGCTGCATAAAGCAAGCATGTGTTGACTCTCATGTTGATAAGAGTATTAAAACTTGGAACTTGAAAAATATCCGTTTAAGGTAAAAAATAAATGCGATTAATTTGCGATTAATCGCGAGTTAACTATGGACAATCATGCGATTAATCGCGATTAAATATTTTAATCGATTGACAGCACTAATATATACATGTAATGAAACGCACATACATACATACATACATGGTAGTAGTAGTAGTAGTATCTAAAGTACATAAGAACGGTGATGTTGTTGATCAGTAGGATCTTCTCTCCTGCTGTTGACAGTCAGTCACAAATCAATGCAAAGTCAATGGTGTCAAGCTGCTGTCTGTAGAAGAACTCTTTATCTGCCATGCAGAGGAACACACACATGCACTGGGTGGCAGATGAAATGTCCTCTCTGCACTTGACCCATCCCGTCGTCCTCTCCCCCCCCCACCCAAGGGCAGCCGGGGGCAGACACGGGCTGCGGCGTGGGGGGGCCGCGCCCCCAGGGACCAATCCAAGTGCTCCTGTCCGTCTTCGTCAGGGACGCGACAGCGTTAGCGATCTGTTCTACCATGTTTTCCCATTGGGTTTATCTCTTTTTCTGGATGGGAAACCCTTGCGAGCACGGAGGGGGGGCGGGGGGGGGGGGACATGCAAACCGCACACAGAAAGGCGCAGGAGATACCCCACCTGGGTACCTGGCAACCCGGCAACCTGGTCCCCAAGCGGGAATCGATGAAACCCATGCTGTGAGGCAACAGTGTTAACCGCTACACCACCGTGTACAGACAGGAACTTGACCTCATTGACTTCACACTGGCTCGTGGCTAACTAGCCGGAGCTAATGTGAGGAACAGCATGGTGCTGAGAAGATCAACGTTCTCGAAGACACTCTGACGTCACGAGACCGCCGCCATCTTGGTATGGTGGAAAACAAACGGATTTCTACGATCAAATGTATGCGTTGAGCTCCGTTTTTATTACATATTTTATCACATTCTTGTTCATTTCATAACCTTTTCATATCATTTGTTTTGAAAATATTGAGGCCAACATGGCATTTCACTATTTCGAAAGCCTTTCTGGTGATTCTAAGGCGGGAAAAAAAGGCATATAGGCTACTTGAAGAGAATGGACTAACGTTATATGGTGAAGTAGCTAGCAGCTAACATTTCTCTGCTGTTTACAGCCTCACAGCCAATAAAACTTAATTTACGATATACATATTTGTTCCTTATTCTCACCCATTATGAAATGGGTAGAGCAGACGTATGATTTGACTTGGGGGCCAGGGTCTGCTTTGATCGACTCTCCCGTCTGAGTCTACATGTGCCCTCTTGATAGCCGCCAGCTATCCGTGATGCCTCAACTGGTATTATATAAAACTTTAGATTTGGATTTTTGATTATGTTATTACTAGTACAAAGCGTAACACAGCAGCTCTTTGGCATTGTGATGCACTGAAGAAAATTACCCTTGATTGTGTTTAATTTGCCGCTTTTCCGATCCGTTTATGCACTAAATGAACCGTACACAATGTGCCCGGGGTGCATGTTTCCCCCACGCCGCAGTTGCCTAGCAACAACAGACAGGAAGTTGACTTCGAGAATGGGTGAGTAGTGAATGGGGCCAGCGGTCAGAGCTATTCCTTTAATACTACCTCACAGGGTTGTGTTCCTGCATAACAGTGAGGTTACCTGTGCACATCTGGTAGGCGGGCCTCCAGCTTGCCGCTGGAAACGTTCCAGATGTAAACGGCTCCGTCTGCCGATCCTGCCGCCAGGTAACTACCGTCAGGACTGAGGAGGAGGAGGAGGGGGGGGGGAGGAGGTCACTGGTTAGTACGGCTGGTAGAACAAGCAGTGGTGACGAGGATAGGTGAAGGTTCATCTCACATAGCCATTGCTCTGCACGCATGGACGCACACACACACACACACACACACACACACACACACACACACACACACACACACACACACACACACACACACACACACACACACACACACACACACACACACACACACACACACACACACACACACACACACACACACACACACACACACACACACACACACACACCCAAACGTGTCCATTAAAGTCAGGTTCCATTAGCCGAAACACTCTCCAATGGAATTTCCCCTTAATGACATCATCAGGTGACTCTCCTCTCTCTTGTTTTGGTTGAGACCGAGATCTTAGGAGCATCATTAATTATGAATTAAATATGAATTCTGTTTTGAAAGACATTTTCCTCTGTCTTTGAGCTTTGTACTGTTACGGTGGACTGGGTGTTTTTAAGGTGGCACAGAGAGTGGGCAGAGGCTCAGCTGATGTTCAGAGGTGGTCAGGTCATCACAGAGGAGGAGGTCAGGTCATCACAGAGGAGGAGGTCAGGGAGGAGGAGGAGGTCATCACAGAGGAGGAGGTCAGGTCATCACAGAGGAGGAGGTCAGGGAGGAGGAGGTGGTCAGGTCATCACAGAGGAGGAGGTGGTCAGGTCATCACAGAGGAGGAGGTCAGGTCATCACAGAGGAGGTCAGGTCATCACAGAGGAGGAGGTGGTCAGGTCATCACAGAGGAGGAGGTCAGGGAGGAGGAGGTGGTCAGGTCATCACAGAGGAGGAGGTCAGGTCATCACAGAGGAGGAGGTCAGGTCATCACAGAGGAGGAGGTGGTCAGGTCATCACAGAGGAGGAGGTCAGGGAGGAGGAGGTGGTCAGGTCATCACAGAGGAGGAGGTCAGGGAGGAGGAGGTGGTCAGGTCATCACAGAGGAGGTGGTCAGGTCATCACAGAGGAGGAGGTCAGGGAGGAGGAGGTGGTCAGGTCATCACAGAGGAGGAGGTCAGGGAGGAGGAGGTGGTCAGGTCATCACAGAGGAGGAGGTCAGGTCATCACAGAGGAGGAGGTCAGGTCATCACAGAGGAGGAGGTGGTCAGGTCATCACAGAGGAGGAGGTCAGGGAGGAGGAGGTGGTCAGGTCATCACAGAGGAGGTGGTCAGGTCATCACAGAGGAGGAGGTGGTCAGGTCATCACAGAGGAGGAGGTGGTCAGGTCATCACAGAGGAGGAGGTCAGGTCATCACAGAGGAGGAGGTCAGGTCATCACAGAGGAGGAGGTCAGGTCATCACAGAGGAGGTCAGGGAGGAGGAGGTGGTCAGGTCATCACAGAGGAGGAGGTGGTCAGGTCATCACAGAGGAGGAGGTCAGGGAGGAGGAGGTGGTCAGGTCATCACAGAGGAGGAGGTCAGGGAGGAGGAGGTGGTCAGGTCATCACAGAGGAGGAGGTCAGGTCATCACAGAGGAGGAGGTCAGGGAGGAGGAGGTGGTCAGATCATCACAGAGGAGGAGGTCAGGGAGGAGGAGGTGGTCAGGTCATCACAGAGGAGGAGGTCAGGTCATCACAGAGGAGGAGGTCAGGTCATCACAGAGGAGGTCAGGGAGGAGGAGGTGGTCAGGTCAGGTCATCACAGAGGAGGAGGTCAGGGAGGAGGAGGTGGTCAGGTCATCACAGAGGAGGAGGTGGTCAGGTCATCACAGAGGAGGTCAGGGAGGAGGAGGTGGTCAGGTCATCACAGAGGAGGAGGTGGTCAGGTCATCACAGAGGAGGAGGTCAGGGAGGAGGAGGTGGTCAGGTCATCACAGAGGAGGAGGTCAGGAAGGAGGAGGTGGTCAGGTCATCACAGATGAGGTGGTCAGGTCATCACAGAGGAGGAGGTCAGGGAGGAGGAGGTGGTCAGGTCATCACAGAGGAGGTGGTCAGGTCATCACAGAGGAGGAGGTCAGGGAGGAGGAGGTAGTCAGGTCATCACAGAGGAGGTGGTCAGGTCATCACAGAGGAGGAGGTCAGGGAGGAGGAGGTGGTCAGGTCATCACAGAGGAGGTCAGGTCATCACAGAGGAGGTCAGGGAGGAGGAGGTGGTCAGGTCATCACAGAGGAGGTCAGGGAGGAGGAGGTGGTCAGGTCATCACAGAGGAGGTGGTCAGGTCATCACAGAGGAGGTCAGGGAGGAGGAGGTAGTCAGGTCATCACAGAGGAGGTGGTCAGGTCATCACAGAGGAGGTGGTCAGGTCATCACAGAGGAGGAGGTCAGGGAGGAGGAGGTGGTCAGGTCATCACAGAGGAGGTGGTCAGGTCATCACAGAGGAGGAGGTCAGGGAGGAGGAGGTGGTCAGGTCATCACAGAGGAGGTCAGGGAGGAGGAGGTGGTCAGGTCATCACAGAGGAGGTCAGGGAGGAGGAGGTGGTCAAGTCATCACAGAGGAGGTGGTCAGGTCATCACAGAGGAGGTCAGGGAGGAGGAGGTGGTCAGGTCATCACAGAGGAGGTGGTCAGGTCATCACAGAGGAGGTGGTCAGGTCATCACAGAGGAGGAGGTCAGGGAGGAGGAGGTGGTCAGGTCATCACAGCATCTTGAGACATGTCAGCGTGTCATATTCACTATCTCCTGTTACTCCTGTTACACACGCACGCACGCACGCACACACAGAGCATTCTGGTCCATGCTGTTGTCATGGAAACAGGAAAAATTTATTCCACAGCTGGTAAATAAGTCAGCATGCATCAGATCTCCATATCTCTATCTCTCTCTCTCTCTCTCCATCGCTCTCTCTCACTCACTCTCTCACTCTCTCTCTCCTGCCATCTCTCTCTCTCTCTCTCTCTCTCTCTCTCTAACAATTATTGTTTTATCGATTAATCTAACGATTATTCTTTCCATTGGTTGATTCAGCCAACAGTTAATTTATTGATGATTCTATAGATAATGTTCTTTATTACTCAATTAACAATAATAGAGCCTATTTGTCAGACGCCTGGTAAAATAAATACTGGACCTCAAATTCAAGGGTTATAAACCTCTCCATCGTTACACTGCTTTGTTTCAAATGGCCATACAGTATATACATTACATCATACTGTATCTTATATCATACATTTAGAACCCAAGACCAAACCCTCTCATATACAAATACATCATACATTTAGAACCCAAGACCAGGCCTTCTCATATACAAATACATCATATATTTAGAATCCAAGACCAGGCCTTCTCATATACAAATACATCCAGTGCCGTCTGGGAGAAATGCAAGGCCCTGTGCGAGATTTAAATGCAAGGCCCTGGCTTTTTTAATAAAGGTTAAAAAAATGATATATATATTATTAATGAATGAATGAATACTTATTTTTGCCACTTTCGCGGCCACTGGGATCCGTCTAATCTCACTCTATTTTTATCTACTTTTTCTCCTCATATTCTATTTTTCTCCCTTCCCCAATTTCGTATTGTCCAATTCTACCCTCCCCTGTCTCGAACGCTGTTAGGCCATGCCTCCCACAAGCCGGCTGCAATGTGGACGAAGCCTTGCATCACGTGTCCCCTCCAGTACTCGAGGAGGCAGCGTCGCATCTTTTCACCTGCACAGCGCGATCTCTCAGCGGCGAGGGTCTGCATGGGAGGGACACGCCGCCCCCGTCGCTTCCTGATTCTACTGCGCAGGCGCACCAACCGACCTGTAGGAGTCGCTGTCCACAACGTCTGATCCCCACCCACCAGCTTCCCACCCCCTAATACTGCCAATTGTATTAGTATGAACGACCAGCCAAGCTGGTAGCAACGCCGAGAGCTGGGCTCGAACCCAGCCTCTCCTGCGTTGGTGGCGAGTGCCTTGCCCACTGCGCCACCTAGCCGCCCCTAAGGCCAGCTTCTCATAACAAGGTTTAACTGTGCGTGAGGTTGTTTGTAGAGCTAAATCTATATTTTATATTATTGCTATGTGTCCATTGTCAAACGCACACATTTCCGACACACATGCGCAAACACACACCTGTCTAGAACAGCCATTACGAACGCAGCTCTGCATGTCAGCTGGTAGCCCGAGGCTGGGCATACAAGTCAACGTATTCTTAAATAGCCAGAGGCTGGGCATACAAGTCAACGTATTCTTAAATAGCCCGAGGCTGGGCATACAAGTCAACGTATTCTTAAATAGCCCGAGGCTGGGCATACAAATCAACGTATTCTTAAATAGCCAGAGGCTGGGCATACAAGTCAAACTATTCTTAACACAGCTACAGAGCTACTAAATATAAAAATTTTGATTTGTTTTTCACTCACCATTGAAGATACTTCTTTAAGAGGAAAGTCTTACTCCTTAAGTTGCAGCTGTGCGGAACACACCCAAGTCTGACAGAGAAAGTAACGTCAGCTAGCTAGTCTCCATCCCCCCTGGCTGAGCTAAACACCGACTGGGATGAGTTGCATTAGCTACTGAATTGCTGAAAGGGATATAATTTAAAGGAAAAGAAGCGACCCTTTTCCCCGGTGCACGGTTGTGCTGAGAAGGATATATCCGCCGAAACTGCCACGTGAGAAGGTTTAAGCCATTCCGTCGTATCTTCGTTTTAGTCCAATCTTTGCTGTATCACTCCTCCCAAGAACTACTAGCTCTCCTGTGTGTCAGTCCACCGGCTGTGATACTTAGAAGGGGGCTGGTCTGGCGGTCAGCAGGTAGTCGGTAGCAATGTTGTGGATGTCCAGTAGAATCTCTCGTGTCTGAATCATCCTGCCGCTGGAAACCGGCGAGGTTGTTCACAAAGGCGATGACCGCCAGGACACACCGGATCAGCGTGTGGACGATGGCAAAGTTGAGGTCCAAGAGGAAGGAGACGACGTCGACGCATTTTCCTACCGTGGAGATGACAAAGTTCACCAGTCCCATGATATTGTCCCCCCATTGGGATGAACTTGGGAGTCTGTTCCTAGTTTATCTGCCACACGTTAGCACTCGATAACGTAGCTAACGCTAGCTAGCTAGGTTAGCTAACGCTAGTAAAGTTAATTTCTTGTTAGCTGTCCCTGCCTTTAGCTAAGCTACTAGCCGACATGGCTAGCCTGACTCCCCGACTGAACGCTCTAACACGCAACACTTTAACGTTCATCTTAAGTTCACAGTCCATCTGCCGAAGGTCCTCTTCGTCTTGGCGTAACCTAATCACTATACTTGGTATTGATAAGCTTACGGCACGCTGCGTTATTTCTTCTGCTCCGATGCACATTTGGTATTTCACGTTTTCAAAAGTAGGATGCTCTTGGCCAAGTCGTCCACTCGCTGCCGTGGATAGCGCCGAAGAGACCCCGTACCTGAACCCCCTCGTGGATACCGGTATCTTCACATCTCCCTACCGACTACCAGACCGACGCCAACCAGCTCCCCCTAGTGTTAGTCCTCCCACGATGCTTTGCCGGGCACAAAAGTAAACGGTCCATTGAAACCAATAGCATATATCTGCAGAGCCGCAGAGCCCGGAACAAATCAGACACATTCACGTGTCTACACTATTCTACAAACGTGTTTAATGTGAAATATATAAGCATGTAAGCAAAACTAGATTTTAGGTCTGTGATGGAAAGTGATTGTTTACATTCTATTTATTAAAATTTGAATAAAAAATTAAATATATAAATAAAATTATAAAAAATGTTCTTCTTCTCGCAAGGCCCCCTAGGGGGAGAGGGGGCCGAGGCCCAGTGGGACCGCACGTCTCACACGCCCCTTGCGGCGGCCCTGAATACATCATATATTTAGAATCCAAGACCAGGCCTTCTCATATACAAATACATCATATATTTTGAATTCAAGACCAGGGGGCGGCTACTGTAAGTGGCACAGTGGGCAAGGAGCTCGCCACTAGTGCAGGAGATGCTGGGTTCGAGCCCAGCTCTCGGCATTGCTACCAGCTTGGCTGGTCGTTCATACTAACACAATTGGCAGTGTTAGGGGTGGGAAAGCTGGTGGGTGGGTCCTGGTCGTTGTAAACAGCGACTCCTACAGTTCGGTCGGGGCGCCTGCTCAGCGAGGAAAGGATCTAAGGGGGGTAGTGTGATCCTTCCACATGTTACACCCTCTCAGTGAGAGTCCGCGCTGCCAGGTGAAAAGAAGCGGTTGATTGGCTAGACGTGTGTCGGAGGAAGCATGTGATAGCCTCCACTCTCCCAGACCGACCGTAGGGGGTAGGTGCGCAGCGACCAGGAAGCCTGTAGCTGTTCCGCAACCGTTCCTATTTCCGGGGTAGGCCTGATTGGCCCCGACAGGCACGTGACCCGACACGGCAACGAGGCTGCTGGTTCACCTCACCGCCGATTTACGCCTTCAACGCCGCCCGCAGCATTAGGAAGGAGTTCGCGGCGACTTTCACATCGCAGTCATCAGTCATAATAATATCATCAGTCATCTCTAATAATATTAATCACTGTTCAATGTACTAATATACAATACGGCTCACTTTTCCCACTTCAATGACAGAGCCGCTGTTTAATAATATTGTCGCGGCGGAGCTCCGTCGTGGCAGCATTATGTAGCAGTAATCCCCCCTTTTTTACCATCGACAAACTAGCTCAATTGGTAACGCTGCTTGGCTGTGGATCCTATGGTCCTAAGTTCGATTCCGTTACGTTTTTTTTTTTTTTTTTTTTTTAACGTGCATTGCACTATAGCGTGTATGGTACAGTAACGGTCTCTGGAGCGCAACAGTAAGAAGCATTTGCACTGCAACGCATACACCTTACTGTAAATTGTACCATACAATATACAATATACAATACGCTATAGTGCAATGCACGTTAAAAAAAAAAAAAAAAAACTTAAGGGAATCGAACTTAGGACCATAGGAACCACAGCCAAGCAGCGTGGTTGGAAAAGATAAAAAAATTAAAATAATTCAAGACCAGGCTGTCATCTTGCAGCACTGACATTTATATATAGGACATTTATAGGTCTGCTTATAATGTCAGCCTCAGCAGTAGTATCCTGGTATGCCCCCCCACGCACACAGACAGACAGACAAGTACACATACACTCAGTGCAGTGTCACAAAAATAACAAAAGCTGCTAGCCGGGACAAAAGAGAACACAAACAACAAGCGTGCTGGTTCTGGATCAGTTCTGGATCAGTCAGCAACGCTGCCACAATGAACCAACAGAGACACAGCTGCCAAGAGAAACGTAGAGAAGCTGCATCTAACCAGCGCTTCTGAACGCACAACTTACATGGATAGGAAGGGGGTAGTGTCTAGTGACTCTATTCTGTGTTTACTATGTTGTAGCTGATATTACCTGCAGGAGAATGACTCTATTCTGTGTTTACTATGTTCTAGCTGATATTACCTGCAGGAGAGAGATTCTATTCTGTGTTTACTATGTTGTAGCTGAGATTACCTGCAGGAGAGAGACTCTATTCTGTGTTTACTATGTTGTAGCTGATATTACCTGCAGGAGAGAGACTCTATTCTGTGTTTACTATGTTCTAGTTGATATTACCTGCAGGAGAGAGACTCTATTCTGTGTTTACTATGTTCTAGTTGATATTACCTGCAGGAGAGAGACTCTATTCTGTGTTTACTATGTTGTAACTGATATTACCTGCAGGAGAGAGACTCTATTCTGTGTTTAGTGCTACAGAGACAGTAAGGGGTTTACTTTACCAACTCCCAAGGAGATTCTAGTGATTGAAAGTGTGTGTGTGTGGTTTGTGTGTGTGTGTGTGTGTTGAGAGAAATCTGTGTTTTTCAATGTATGTGATGTATAGATTGGGGGGAGATGATAGCATCTAACGGTGCCAGGTCAGAGAGGTCAAAATGTGCATGGTTTAGCAGAGGGTGGTGGAAGCAGCGGTTCGGAGGCAGGAGGCAGTCAGTGTTAGCAGCCAGCAGAATGTTTTGCATTCCAAGAACATCAACAAGCTGATACGAAGGCAGGAGCAGAGCGATGGAGGTTTTGACAGTAATGAAACGTTTTTAAATGTGTGGTAAAGGTTAAAGCTGTTGTCATGGCAGCGGCACATAGTAACCAGGGGAGGGGCGAGGCCGTCGTTGCTATGACGGAGATCATATAAATCGAACAGTGGTTCCGGGTAAGGGCAGACTACGACTACAATCTGACTAGGACTGAGATCACACAGAAGAGAGGAACCATCACAGGCTCCCTCCTCTCATCACAGAGAGGGGGGGGGGAAGGGCAGCACGAGACTAGTGCCACGACCACAGGCTTCTGGAATGACCACCAGGCCGCGATGACCACAGAGAGATCATTAGAATAGACTTTTCAAGGACAATACAATCTGTTAACATCTGAGCTGAGGCTTCTGTTTATGAAAATAAACAACGCTTTTCCTTGTAAGGTAGTACGCTGTCAAGTGTCGAATTCTTACGGAGGGGGTGAATTATTATGGTTGCGGATTGCACTAACGGGGAATGATAAGGTTTATCAGCCAGTATGAGGAGACGTCGGGGGAATAAAATACACAACGCAGAGGTCAGTGGATGGAGAGGATAACACAAGCCAAACAGACGAAGACGTGATACCGGCTGATTGATCAGAATCTAACAGTGTGTATATATCAGTGTGAGTATGTGTGTGTGTGTGGTTTGTGTGTGTGTGTGTATTAGTGCTGTCAAACGATTAAAATATTTAACTCGATTAATCGCATGATTGTCCATAGTTAACTCGCGATTAATCGCAAATTAATCGCATTTTTTTTTTATACCTTAAACAGATCTTTTTCAAGTTCCAAGTTTTAATACTCTTATCAACATGCGAGTCAACAAATGCTTGCTTTGTGCAGCCATTTAACACAAAAGGATGACCCTCATGCATTGCAAATTTGCATCAAATTCAAAACAGAGTGATGCACAAAATAACTTAAAAGAAAATAATAATTTAAAACAATGAATAAAGTGTGCATGAAATAATAGGGGAAAGAAAACGTTAGGAACTTGTTACATTCACACACACAAGGGCTGATTAATCACACACCCCCCTCTCTCCCTCACACACACACTCTCCCAGCTCTTTTTCTCTTTTGCCCCTTCCTCATCTCTCTCACCCCCCTCTCTCTCTATATCTCACACACACACACACACACACACACACACACACACACACACACACACACACACACACACACACACACACACACACACACACACACACACACACACACACACACACACACACACACTTCAGAAACAAACATAGTATCAATGAGAGCATCAATAATACACCTGAGTGAAGTCTAGTAAAAAAAAAAAAATTTTTTTTTTTTTTTTTAGTTAATCTTGAGTTAAAAAGATTTGTGGCATTAATAGAATCGGGAGTTAACGCGATATTAACGCGATATATTTGACAGCCTTAGTGTGTATATATCAGTGTGAGTATGTGTGTGTGTTTGTGTGTATATATCAGTGTGAGTATGTGTGTGTGTGTGTATATCAGTGTGAGTATGTGTGTGTGTATCAGTGTGAATATGTGTGTGTGTATATATCAGTGTGAGTATGTGTATGTGTGTATATCAGTGTGAGTATCTGTGTGTGTGTGTGTGTGTATATATCAGTGTGAGTATGTGTGTGTATATATCAGTGTGAGTATGTGTGTGTATATCAGTGTGAGTATGTGTGTGTGTATATCAGTGTGAGCATGTGTGTGTGTGTATATATCAGTGTGAGTATGTGTGTGTGTTTATGTGTGTGTGTGTATATCAGTGTGAGTATGTGTGTGTGTGTGTATATATCAGTGTGAGTATGTGTGTGTGTGTGTGTGTGTGTGTGTGTGTGTGTGTGTGTGTGTGTGTGTGTGTGTGTGTGTGTGTGTGTATCAGTGTGCATATGTATGTGTGTATATCAGTGTGCGTGTGTATGCAAGTGTGTATATAATATTTAATGAGTCTTATTTCTCCACACCATCAGAGTTGAACTCAAGATTTTCAAGACTAAATAAAGGTTGTGTGTGGGCGGGTTCCACTGATGTGGTCTAATGATCACTGTTATAATACTGTCTATTAATGTGGTGGTTCTGTCTGATACTGTCTATTAATGTGGTGGGTCTGTCTGATACTGTCTATTAATGTGGTGGGTCTGTCTGATACTGTCTATTAATGTGGTGGTTCTGTCTGATACTGTCTATTAATGTGGTGGGTCTGTCTGATACTGTCTATTAATGTGGTGGGTCTGTCTGATACTGTCTATTAATGTGGTGGGTCTGTCTGATACTGTCTATTAATGTGGTGGGTCTGTCTGATACTGTCTATTAATGTGGTGGTTCTGTCTGATACTGTCTATTAATGTGGTGGGTCTGTCTGATACTCAAGTTCAAGTTTCAAGTTTCTTTAATAGTTGTCATACAGAAGTACAGAATACTTTTGTACAAAATGCTTCTTACTGTTGCGCTCCAGAGACTGTGCATGACAAGATAAGTATGAAATAAAAACATAGTAAAAATTAGAAGAAAAAAAAGAGGTCACAGTGTTCAGTTTAGACATATGTACAATGTTCGTAGACGTAGTTACCATACAATATACAATACTGTGCAGTGTACTAATATACAATACTATATAGTGCAAGGCATAAATGGACGAGGTGCAGTTTAGGTACAATTCACAGTAGGTGTACGAGTTGTAGTGCAAATCCTTTATCAATAAATATAAAGTGTAAGTGTGTTTGTGTGATCTAAAGTGTGGAGAGTGGGTGCTGCAGTGTGTTGTTTGTTTGAGTGAGTGTGTGTGTGCGTGTGGGTGTGTGTGCTGTGTGCATTTGATGGTTGTTGCATAGTGATTATTGTTCGTTTAGCGATTATTGTTCGTTTAGCAGCCTGATGGCCTGGGGATAGAAGCTCCTTCTGAGTCTTTCTGTGCTCGCCATAAGACTCCGGTATCGCTTGCCTGACGGCAGCAGTTCAAAGAGGCAGTTGTTCGGGTGGCTCGAGTCCTTAATAATTCTCTTAGCCTTCCCCTTGCACCGCTTGTTGTAAATGCTCTGGAGGGTGGGAAGCCCCCCTCTAATTGTGCGTTCGGCTGAACGTGTCACTCTTTGTAGTCTGCTACGGTCTTGTGCAGTGCTATTCCCAAACCAGGAGGTGATGTTGCCGGTCAGGATGCTCTCTATTGTACATGAGTAGAAGTTCCTAAGGATCTTCTGACTGACTTGGAACTTCCTTAGGCGCCTGAGGAAGTAGAGGCGTTGTCGTGCCTTCTTCACAACACTGTCAATGTGTGTGGTCCATGTCAAGTCCTCGGATATGTGGGCTCCGAGGTACTTGAAACTGTTCACTCTCTCAACTGGTGCCCCGTCGATGCTGAGGGGGCTGTAGTCCTTGACCCCCGACCTCCTGAAGTCCACAATCATCTCTTTTGTTTTGCTGACGTTCAGGGAGAGGCAGTTCTCCTGACACCACTGTGACAGGTTCTCTACCTCTTCCAGGTAGGCCCTTTCGTCGTTGGCAGAGATCAGGCCCACCACTACTGTGTCATCAGCAAATTTGATGATGGTGTTGTTGTTCCGCTGTGCTACGCAGTCATGTGTGTACAGGGAGTAGAGGAGGGGGCTCAGAACACAGCCCTGGGGGGCCCCTATGTTGAGCGTGATGGATGAGGAGGTGCAGTTGCCGGCTCTTACCACCTGGGGTCTGCCCGTCAGGAAGTCCAGGACCCACTGGCACAGGTCATAGTTCAAGCCCAGGTCCCTGAGCTTGGCTATGAGTTTGGAGGGGACTATGGTATTGAATGCTGAGCTGTAGTCGATGAACAGCATTCTCACATAGTTCCCCTTCCTCTTGTCCAGATGTGATGCTGCTGTGTGCAGCACATGGGCTATGGCGTCCTCCGTGGACCTGTTGGGGCGATATGCAAATTGCAGAGGGTCCAGGTTGATTGGGAGGGAGGAACAGATGTAGCCCTTCACTAGCTTCTCAAAGCACTTCATGGCTATGGAGGTGAGGGCTACAGGGCGGTAGTCGTTGAGGCAAGCTGGCGTAGATTTTTTGGGTACAGGGATGATGGTGGACTTCTTCAGACAGGTGGGGATGACGGCCTGTTCCAAGGACAGGTTGAAGATGTCAGTGAATACCGGGGCCAGTTGGTCGGCACAGACTTTTAGGACGCGGCCGGGGATGCCGTCCGGTCCTGCTGCCTTCCTGATATCCACTTTTTTAAAGATCCGTCTCACCTCATGCTCTGTTACCCTGAACACTGAGTCTCCATCAGCAGACCCCCCCCCCCCCATTGCCGTGGTTTGTAGGCTGGTGTTGTTATTCACAGCCTCAAACCTCGCATAGAAGGAGTTGAGATCATTTGCTAAGGAGATGTCACTGTTCAGTTTGAGGGGGGTTCCTTTGTAGTCTGTCATTGTTCTGAGGCCCTGCCACATGCCTCTAGAGTCAGCCTGTTCAAACTGAAGTTCAACTTTATCCTTGTAACGCCGTTTTGCCTCTATTACTGCTCTCCTGACGTTGTATCTTGCCATCTTGTGTTCTTCCATGTTGCCTGTCACCAGCCCGGTGTTGTATGCTGATGTGCGCACTTTCAGAGCCTCACGGACGGATTTGTCTACCCAGGGCTTTTGGTTTGGGTAGATATTAATTTTGGTGGTGGGGATTATTACTTCTACCTGAGTACAGTCTATTGTCTATTAATTAATTAATACTGTCTATTAATGTGGTGGTTCTGTCTGATACTGTCTATTAATGTGGTGGGTCTGTCTGATACTGTCTATTAATGTGGTGGGTCTGTCTGATACTGTCTATTAATGTGGTGGTTCTGTCTGATACTGTCTATTAATGTGGTGAGTCTGTCTGATATTGTGGTGGTCTGTCTGATATTGTGGTGGTCTGTCTGATATTGTGGTGGTCTGTCTGATATTGTGGTGGTCTGTCTGATATTGTGGTGGTCTCTCTGATATTGTGGTGGTCTGTCTGATAGTGTGGTGGTCTGTCTGATAGTGTGGTGGGTCTGTCTTGATATTGTGGTGGTCTCTCTGATATTGTGGTGGTCTGTCTGATATTGAGGTGGTCTGTCTGATAGTGTGGTGGGTCTCTCTGATATTGTGGTGGTCTCTCTGATATTGTGGTGGTCTGTCTGATAGTGTGGTGGTCTCTCTGATAGTGTGGTGGTCTCTCTGATATTGTGGTCTCTCTGATATTGTGGTCTCTCTGATATTGTGGTCTCTCTGATATTGTGGTGGTCTCTCTGATATTGTGGTGGTCTCTCTGATATTGTGGTGGTCTGTCTGATATTGTGGTGGTCTCTCTGATATTGTGGTGGTCTCTCTGATATTGTGGTGGTCTGTCTGATATTGTGGTGGTCTCTCTGATATTGTGGTGGGTCTGTTTGATATTGTGGTGGTCTGTCTGATATTGTGGTGGGTCTGTCTGATATTGTGGTGGTCTCTCTGATATTGTGGTGGTCTCTCTGATATTGTGGTGGTCTCTCTGATATTGTGGTGGTCTGTCTGATATTGTGGTGGTCTGTCTGATATTGTGGTCTCTCTGATATTGTGGTCTCTCTGATATTGTGGTGGTCTGTCTGATATTGTGGTGGTCTCTCTGATATTGTGGTCTCTCTGATATTGTGGTGGTCTCTCTGATATTGTGGTCTCTCTGATATTGTGGTGGTCTCTCTGATATTGTGGTGGTCTCTCTGATATTGTGGTGGTCTCTCTGATATTGTGGTGGTCTCTCTGATATTGTGGTCTCTCTGATATTGTGGTGGTCTCTCTGATATTGTGGTGGTCTCTCTGATATTGTGGTGGTCTCTCTGATATTGTGGTCTCTCTGATATTGTGGTGGTCTCTCTGATATTGTGGTGGTCTCTCTGATAGTGTGGTGGTCTGTCTGATATTGTGGTCTCTCTGATATTGTGGTCTCTCTGATATTGTGGTGGTCTGTCTGATATTGTGGTGGTCTCTCTGATATTGTGGTGGTCTGTCTGATATTGTGGTCTCTCTGATATTGTGGTCTCTCTGATATTGTGGTGGTCTGTCTGATATTGTGGTGGTCTCTCTGATATTGTGGTGGTCTCTCTGATAGTGTGGTGGTCTGTCTGATATTGTGGTCTCTCTGATATTGTGGTCTCTCTGATATTGTGGTGGTCTCTCTGATATTGTGGTGGTCTCTCTGATAGTGTGGTGGTCTGTCTGATATTGTGGTGGTCTCTCTGATATTGTGGTGGTCTGTCTGATATTGTGGTGGTCTGTCTGATATTGTGGTCTCTCTGATATTGTGGTGGTCTGTCTGATATTGTGGTGGTCTGTCTGATATTGTGGTGGTCTGTCTGATATTGTGGTGGTCTGTCTGATATTGTGGTGGTCTCTCTGATATTGTGGTGGTCTCTCTGATATTGTGGTGGTCTCTCTGATATTGTGGTGGTCTCTCTGATATTGTGGTGGTCTCTCTGATATTGTGGTGGTCTCTCTGATATTGTGGTGGTCTCTCTGATATTGTGGTCTCTCTGATATTGTGGTGGTCTCTCTGATATTGTGGTGGTCTGTCTGCTATTGTGGTGGTCTCTCTGATATTGTGGTGGTCTCTCTGATATTGTGGTGGTCTCTCTGATATTGTGGTGGTCTCTCTGATATTGTGGTGGTCTCTCTGATATTGTGGTGGTCTGTCTGATATTGTGGTGGTCTCTCTGATATTGTGGTGGTCTCTCTGATAGTGTGGTGGTCTCTCTGATATTGTGGTGGTCTGTCTGATATTGTGGTGGTCTGTCTGATATTGTGGTCTCTCTGATATTGTGGTGGTCTCTCTGATATTGAGGTGGGTCTCTCTGATATTGTGGTGGTCTCTCTGATATTGTGGTGGTCTGTCTGATATTGTGGTGGTCTGTCTGATATTGTGGTGGTCTGTTTGATATTGTGGTGGTCTGTCTGATATTGTGGTGGTCTGTCTGATATTGTGGTCTGTCTGATATTGTGGTGGTCTGTTTGATATTGTGGTGGTCTCTCTGATATTGTGGTGGTCTCTCTGATATTGTGGTGGTCTCTCTGATATTGTGGTGGTCTGTCTGATATTGTGGTCTGTCTGATATTGTGGTGGTCTCTCTGATATTGTGGTGGGTCTCTCTGATATTGTGGTGGTCTGTTTGATATTGTGGTGGTCTCTCTGATATTGTGGTGGGTCTGTCTGATATTGTGGTGGGTCTGTCTGATATTGAGGTGGGTCTCTCTGATATTGTGGTGGTCTGTCTGATATTGTGGTGGGTCTGTCTGATATTGTGGTGGGTCTGTCTGATATTGTGGTGGTCTCTCTGATATTGTGGTGGTCTGTCTGATATTGTGGTGGTCTCTCTGATATTGTGGTGGGTCTGTCTGATATTGTGGTGGTCTGTCTGATATTGTGGTCTGTTTGATATTGTGGTGGTCTCTCTGATATTGTGGTGGTCTCTCTGATATTGTGGTGGTCTGTCTGATATTGTGGTGGTCTCTCTGATATTGTGGTGGTCTCTCTGATATTGTGGTGGTCTGTCTGATATTGTGGTCTGTCTGATATTGTGGTGGTCTGTCTGATATTGTGGTGGTCTCTCTGATATTGTGGTGGTCTCTCTGATATTGTGGTGGTCTCTCTGATATTGTGGTGGTCTGTCTGATATTGTGGTGGTCTGTCTGATATTGTGGTGGTCTCTCTGATATTGTGGTGGTCTCTCTGATATTGTGGTGGGTCTGTTTGATATTGTGGTGGTCTCTCTGATATTGTGGTGGGTCTGTTTGATATTGTGGTGGTCTGTCTGATATTGTGGTGGTCTGTCTGATATTGTGGTGGTCTCTCTGATATTGTGGTGGTCTGTCTGATATTGTGGTGGTCTGTCTGATATTGTGGTGGTCTCTCTGATATTGTGGTGGTCTCTCTGATATTGTGGTGGTCTCTCTGATATTGTGGTCTCTCTGATATTGTGGTGGTCTGTCTGATATTGTGGTGGTCTGTTTGATATTGTGGTGGTCTCTCTGATATTGTGGTGGTCTCTCTGATATTGTGGTGGTCTCTCTGATATTGTGGTGGTCTCTCTGATATTGTGGTGGTCTGTCTGATATTGTGGTCTGTCTGATATTGTGGTGGTCTCTCTGATATTGTGGTGGTCTCTCTGATATTGTGGTGGTCTCTCTGATATTGTGGTGGGTCTGTCTGATATTGTGGTGGTCTGTTTGATATTGTGGTGGTCTCTCTGATATTGTGGTGGTCTCTCTGATATTGTGGTGGTCTGTCTGATATTGTGGTGGTCTCTCTGATATTGTGGTGGTCTGTCTGATATTGTGGTGGTCTCTCTGATATTGTGGTGGTCTGTCTGATATTGTGGTGGGTCTGTTTGATATTGTGGTGGGTCTGTCTGATATTGTGGTGGGTCTGTTTGATATTGTGGTGGGTCTGTTTGATATTGTGGTGGGTCTGTTTGATATTGTGGTGGGTCTGTCTGATATTGTGGTGGTCTCTCTGATATTGTGGTGGTCTGTCTGATATTGTGGTGGGTCTGTCTGATATTGTGGTGGGTCTGTCTGATATTGTGGTGGGTCTGTCTGATATTGTGGTGGGTCTGTCTGATATTGTGGTGGGTCTGTCTGATATTGTGGTGGGTCTGTCTGATATTGTGGTGGGTAGCCACAAATACATCTGTAGTCTACCTTCAGCTCACCTGAAAATGGCCTTGGTGCTGTCACTGCCACATTTGAAGCCATCAGCTCTGAGAGAGAGAGAGAGAGAGAGAGAGAGAGAGAGAGAGAGAGAGAGAGAGAGAGAGAGAGAGAGAGAGAGAGAGAGAGAGAGAGAGAGAGGGGGGGGGGGGGAGTTAGGTCAACCAGCTAGTCTGTCTCTCTACCTGAAATATATATAACTCTAACCCTAACTAACCTTACTGTCATGCACTTGTCCTAATATACTAACCTACACTGTAGCACTTTGATGAACATTGTTACTCAGCTGATAGAGTTGTGCCCTTTCTGCTGTCTTGTTGTACAAAACGTGTAAGTCTCTTTGGATAAAAGCGTCAGCTAAATGACTAAATGTAAATGTAAATGAAACACATTATACTATCACTATTCTCCTCAGGTAGACCAGCTAGTCTGTCTCTCACGTGAAACACATTATACTGTTACTATTCTCCTCTGGTCCTAGTCTGTCTCTCACCTGAAACACATTATACTGTTACTATTCTCCTCAGGTCGACCAGCTAGTCTGTCTCTCACCTGAAACACATTATACTGTTACTATTCTCCTCAGGTCGACCATCTAGTCTGTCTCTCACCTGAAACACATTATACTGTTACTATTCTCCTCAGGTCGACCATCTAGTCTGTCTCTCACCTGAAACACATTATACTGTTACTATTCTCCTCAGGTCGACCATCTAGTCTGTCTCTCACCTGAAACACATTATACTGTTACTATTCTCCTCAGGTCGACCATCTAGTCTGTCTCTCACCTGAAACAGATTCTACTGCTGCTGGTCCTCAGGTCGACCAGCTGGAGACAGTCGTCTCTGGAGCAGCTCAGCAGCTGTCTGTGTTCAGGACAGATGTCCAGCGACGTCACCTTCCCCTGCAGGGGAACTTCCTGTGTGCAGCTAGCAGCCCTGCACGCCCAGAGAGAGAGAGAGAGAGAGAGAGAGAGAGAGAGAGAGAGAGAGAGAGAGAGAGAGAGAGAGAGAGAGAGAGACACACACACATTTAGAATATTTATTTATGTCCACATAAAGACAATGTTTAAAGGACACAAATATTATCAGTGCACTTGTACATTGTGGGATTATTCCGATACAATCGTGCCCAAATTGACAATGGCAACCAACGTTACAGACTCACATGGATGATGAACCTGACAATCTACACACAGCTCATGGATACAGATAGCAGCGTCTTCTCCAAATTGCCCGGCTGCCAATAATTGCCGACACTGAGCAATATTTTGCTAATTGTTTGGCTCTTCTCTTCGGAAGACCGGCCAACTGAAGGCTTCTAACACCCAACTTATGGACATGACCCAGGCTTCCAAATATGAAGACTAAAAGTGTACAGTTGTAGCCGAGTTGTGATATGGTATGGTCTAACAGTTGATATTTTAACATTTTGGTTGTAAAGGCTTCCTCTAGACTGTAGTCAAACGTGCAACCAACTTCTAGGATGAGAACCTCTCTGTTATTCTCATTAACAATAACAACATCGGGGGTGTTTGCTGAAATATCAGAGAACAGTGAATTGTCCCTACACAGATTGAGCATTATATGGCTTCACACTGGTGTGCTTATACAGCTTATATGTTGCAGGTGACCCGAGTGTGGAACTGACACTGTCTGCAATCAGGTCCACGATCCTATCATGCCTACAAATGTAGAGCCCTTTGTATGCATGACAGCCATTGAGTATGCGAGACATGGTTTCTGAGACATGCTGCTCTTCCTGCCTTGTTTGTTCTCCTTGTCTCTCTCTCTATCTGTCTCTGTCTCTCTCTCTCTCTAGTTCCCTGTAGTTCCCTGTAGTCTGTAGGTTCATGTAGTTCCCAGGTGTGTCTAGTTGTAATTATCCAGGTGTCTCCATCTCAGCCTTCCTATACGGTCTCAATAAAGAACCTTCCCTCCTGTCTCCCTCTCAGCCTTCCTACTGTCTCAATAAAGAACCTTCTCTACTGTGTCTCTCCTACTCTGTCTCCATCTCAGCCTTCCTACTGTCTCAATAAAGGACCTTCTCTCCTGTGTCTCTCCTACTCTGTCTCCCTCTCAGCCTTCCTACTGGCGGAAAAGGGGAGAAGGTGATCGGTGACCCCTCTCACCCTGCTTACTACCTCTTTAACCCCCTTCCCTCTGGTAGAAGACTCCAAAGTCTCAGGTGTAGGACATCTAGTTTTAAAAATAGCACATATCTCGAGGTTGTCCTTCACCTGAACTCAAGTCCTAATGCACAGGCACTTTGTACCATAAGGGCTAGCACCAGCCGACAGGCACTTTAAGGCAATATGCACTTTAAATTGGAACACTGAGCTCTTTTAGGCACTGTAGCATTTTTTTTATTGTTTGTGAAATACTTCTATTGTAGGGATTGCATTGCATGTATTCTTGTATGTTTTTATATTGTATGTTTTTATATTGTATGTTTTTATACTGTATGTACTGTATGTTTGGCACCAAGACAAACATCTATCTATCTACTGTCTCAATAAAGGACCTTCTCTCCTGTGTCTCCCTCTCAGCCTTCCTACTGTCTCAATAAAGAACCTTCTCTCCTGTGTCTCCCTCTCAGCCTTCCTACTGTCTCAATAAAGAACCTTCTCTCCTGTGTCTCCCTCTCAGCCTTCCTACGGTCTCAATAAAGAACCTTCTCTCCTGTGTCTCCCTCTCAGCCTTCCTACTGTCTCAATAAAGAACCTTCTCTCCTGTGTCCCCCTCTCAGCCTTCCTACTGTCTCAATAAAGAACCTTCTCTCCTGTGTCTCCCTCTCAGCCTTCCTACTGTCTCAATAAAGAACCTTCTCTCATGTGTCTCCCTCTCAGCCTTCCTACTGTCTCAATAAAGAACCTTCTCTCCTGTGTCCCCCTCTCAGCCTTCCTACTGTCTCAATAAAGAACCTTCTCTCCTGTGTCCCCCTCTCAGCCTTCCTACTGTCTCAATAAAGAACCTTCTCTCCTGTGTCTCCCTCTCAGCCTTCCTACTGTCTCAATAAAGAACCTTCTCTCCTGTGTCTCCCTCTCAGCCTTCCTACTGTCTCAATAAATAACCCTCTCTCCTGTGTCCCCCTCTCAGCCTTCCTACTGTCTCAATAAAGAACCTTCTCACCTTTGTCTCTCCTACTCTGTCTCCCTCTCAGCCTTCCTACTGTCTCAATAAAGAACATATACTAAGGGGAGAGGACTGCCCACTGTCCTTAGAAATGAATAAATACATAATGGTAGAAAATAGTGTAACAGGTAATAATGATAAACGCACCACCAATGAAAGACCCGAATATCTACACCACAGGAGAATACAATACAGGCCTTACAGACACCAGAGGTCAAATTTGATCCAACGGTAGAGATGGTGCCTCAGGGCAATGCCAGCACAGCAGGCATGTTACACAATAAGCTGCTCTATGTTTAGATGATTTTATATTTTATGACATGTTATTCAACAAGGTAAAAAAAAAGCATCCAGGATCTTATCCAATCAAGGATCTTATTTTCTCATATTTCTTTTTTCCAGATTTAATTATATTGTTTACACTGTTTATTCTTCTCATATTTCTATATTTTTCTCATATTCCTACATCATACCCTGCCCATACCTGTTTCCCCCCTCCCCATGCTGCTATGATGCCCGAATTTCCCCAAAGGGGATCAATAAAGGAATATCTTATCTGATCCCTTTTGCAAGAGAGACACTAATTACACAGAGACATGGAGAAGGTGGGTATATGAGTCATAATCCTCAAAACAATAAACACCAAAGGACAGAGACTTTACCAATAGATGCATCCACCATTGAACTCACGCTTTAAATGCAACAGTTACCAACTAGTAAATGATATTACTCAGTGATCTAGTCTAGTAAATGATATTACTCAGTGATCTAGTCTAGTAAATTATATTACTCAGTGATCTAGTCTAGTCAATTATATTACACATGTTGGGACATGTGCAATAATGCAATAATGGTATTCTCTAATGTGCAATATGTTCCGCCAATTTTTCTACTGTGATGTTTTGCAAGGCTTTAAAAGAAAAATACTTTTTAATGTTGTGAATAAGTGCATAATGTAGCAGAGGGGATGTGTGGGTACATGAATGTGTGGTGTGATAGTGAGTATGGGATGGGTACAACTAATATATGTATGGTAGTGTGTCTATGGGTACATCATGTATGTGTTGTGTGGTAGTGTGTGTATGTAGGTATTGTTCTTTTAGGTGCTGCACAAACTAATTTTGTTGTACTGTATTGTGCAATGACAATAAAGCTTTCTACTTCTACTCAGTGATCTAGTCTAGTAAATTATATTAGTCAGTGATCTAGTCTAGTAAATTATATTAGTCAGTGATCTAGTCTAGTAAATTATATTACTCCGTGATCTAGTCTAGTAAATTATATTACTCAGTGATCTAGTCTAGTAAATTATATTACTCAGTGATCTAGTCTAGTAAATTATATTACTCAGTGATCTAGTCTAGTAAATTATATTACTCAGTGATCTAGTCTAGTAAATTATATTACTCAGTGATCTAGTCTAGTAAATTATATTACTCAGTGATCTAGTCTAGTAAATTATATTACTCCGTGATCTAGTCTAGTAAATTATATTACTCAGTGATCTAGTCTAGTAAATTATATTACTCAGTGATCTAGTCTAGTAAATTATATTACTCAGTGTATAGTCTAGTAAATTATATTACTCAGTGATCTAGTCTAGTAAATTATATTACTCAGTGATCTAGTCTAGTAAATTATATTACTCAGTGATCTAGTCTAGTAAATTATATTACTCAGTGATCTAGTCTAGTAAATTATATTACTCAGTGATCTACTCTAGTAAATTATATTATTCAGTGATCTACTCTAGTAAATTATATTACTCAGTGATCTAGTATAGTAAATTATATTACTCTGTGATCTCTAGTCTAGTAAATTATATTACTCAGTGATCTAGTCTAGTAAATTATATTACTCAGTGATCTAGTCTAGTAAATTATATTACTCAGTGATCTAGTCTAGTAAATTATATTACTCAGTGATCTAGTCTAGTAAATTATATTACTCAGTGATCTCTAGTCTAGTAAATTATATTACTAAGTGATCTCTACTCTAGTAAATTATATTACTCAGTGATCTAGTCTAGTAAATTATATTAGTCAGTGATCTACTCTAGTAAATTATATTATTCAGTGATCTACTCTAGTAAATTATATTACTCAGTGATCTAGTCTAGTAAATTATATTAGTCAGTGATCTAGTCTAGTAAATTATATTAGTCAGTGATCTAGTCTAGTAAATTATATTATTCAGTGATCTAGTCTAGTAAATTATATTACTCAGTGATCTAGTCTAGTAAATTATATCACTCAGTGATCTAGTCTAGTAAATTATATTACTCAGTGATCTAGTCTAGTAAATTATATTAGTCAGTGATCTAGTCTAGTAAATTATATTACTCAGTGATCTAGTCTAGTAAATTATATTAGTCAGTGATCTAGTCTAGTCAATTATATTACTCAGTGATCTAGTCTAGTAAATTATATTACTCAGTGATCTACTCTAGTAAATTATATTACTCAGTGATCTAGTCTAGTAAATTATATTAGTCAGTGATCTACTCTAGTAAATTATATTATTCAGTGATCTACTCTAGTAAATTATATTACTCAGTGATCTAGTATAGTAAATTATATTACTCTGTGATCTAGTTTAGTAAATTATATTACTCAGTGATCTAGTCTAGTAAATTATATTACTCAGTGATCTCTAGTCTAGTCAATTATATTACTAAGTGATCTCTAGTCTAGTAAATTATATTACTCAGTGATCTAGTCTAGTTAATTATATTACTCAGTGATCTAGTCTAGTAAATTATATTACTCAGTGATCTAGTCTAGTCAATTATATTACTCAGTGATCTAGTCTAGTAAATTATATTACTCGGTGATCTCTAGTCTAGTAAATTATATTACTCTGTGATCTCTAGTCTAGTAAATTATATTACTCAGTGATCTCTAGTCTAGTAAATTATATTACTAAGTGATCTCTAGTCTAGTAAATTATATTACTCAGTGATCTAGTCTAGTAAATTATATTACTCAGTGATCTAGTCTAGTTAATTATATTACTCAGTGATCTAGTCTAGTAAATTATATTACTCAGTGATCTAGTCTAGTCAATTATATTACTCAGTGATCTAGTCTAGTCAATTATATTACTCAGTGATCTAGTCTAGTAAATTATATTACTCAGTGATCTAGTCTAGTAAATTAGATTACTCAGTGATCTAGTCTAGTAAATTATATTACTCAGTGATCTAGTCTAGTAAATGTGTCCATTTAAATCTACCAGTGATTTCAAATATGAAAGCAAAATGCTGATACTGTATGTATGACAGATAGTTAGATATTCAAAGAGATAGAGGTCTGGTCTTGTTAATCTTGTTAGTCCCCGTTATCAAGATGGCGGCAGAGAGACGCGACTTCTCTTTAGACAGACTTTCTACCACATCAGATGAACAAACGACTGAAGCTCTTTTCCCAGCAACACTGAGTCATACCACCGCCATCGCAATATCTGTCAAGACACACAAAAGCGCTATTTCGTCCATATCTCACGACCTGTTCAATTATTAAAAACGGCGTGATACTTAAACACTGTGATTAAACACACATCACAGCGACAGGAGAGCAAGGAGCCAGGACTCAGCGAGCCGTCGGAGCGGAGACTCTTCCCACAGCGTCTGTCCTCTCTCTCTCTCTCTCTCTCTCTCTCTCTGTCTTTCTCTCTCTCCCTCTCACTGTCTTTCTCTCTCTCTCTCTCTGATGACACCCAGGAGGAAGTTCCGACTGAATAAGTGGGCTACTAATGTCAGGAAAAGAATGTCATCAAATACGGGTTCATAATGTATAAACTGTATGGTACACATCTGCTGGTGGGTTTCTTTTTCTGGTTCTTGTACTCTGTTTTCTCCCTCTTTTTTCACATGGAAGTCCTGCGGATAGGCTCCCTTAGTATTAATGGTGCTAGGGATGGTGTAAAAAGGGGGCTGTTTTCTAATTATGCGAAACAGAAAAATGTAAATGTTATTTTTGTACAAGAGACCCATAGTGATGTGGGTAATGAGGTTGACTGGGGACTCAGTTGGAGGGGGGGATTGGTGATGAGTCATGGCACTAATAATAGTGCAGGGGTGGCTGTCCTGTTCTCTCCTGGACTTGGGGTCAATATTACATCACAGAAGGAGGTGAAGGTGTGGTGGGACAGAGCGATCCAGAGGTCGGTCACTCAGGGCGACAAGAACCTCCAGACCCTGGTGAAGTGCATCACCCTCCGGCGCAACAAGAGCAGCAAGGTGAACGAGCTGCGGGGGCGTCTGGTGGAGCGCCTGGGGCTGGGCCTGTCCAGCGGTTCAGACGAGGAGTGTTCTGTCTGCCTGGAGTCGGTCCGCCTGCCTGTCATCACACACTCTGGTCGTCAGCACGGAGCAGGAACATGCGCGCTGTCCTCTCTGTCGAGGTGAGATCAGGGCCAGTCAGCTGGTGGAGTTCTCACAGGAGATGGAAGAGGAGGAGGTTAAAGCTCTGATGGACAACCTGCTCAGGGTGCGCGATGAGGACGACAGCATCAAGAGTCTGGTGGTCTCTCAGTTCACACGTTTCCTCACCATACTAGAAACCCCATTCAGGGACCATGGTTTCAGTTTTGTGCGTCTGGACGGCAGATTGACTCAGAAGAGGCGGGCCCAGGTCATCAGGGAGTTCCAGAGCCCCGCCCCCGGCGGCCTCGTCATCATGCTCCTGTCACTCAAGGCTGGAGGGGTCGGGTTTAACCTGACCGCTGCCTCCCACGTCTACCTCATGGACCTGGCGTGGAACCCTGCATCGGAGCAGCAGGGTGTGGACCGCTGCCACCGTTTTGGGCAGACCAGGAACGTGGTCGTCACCAAGTTCATCGCGAGGGACTCTGTGGAGGAGAGCATGGTGGAGATCCAGAGGGAGAGGCAGGACCTGGTGGAGAGTGCTTGGGGACTGGGGAATGCAATGGGTACTGTGGGGGGGGAGGGGCTGAACATATGATTTTGAATGTCAAGTGGTTTTTATGTGCTGAAGGAGGTTTTTGGGGTTTGTTGGGGTGGTTGTGGGTGTGTGTGTGTGTGTATGTGTGTGTGTGTGTGTGTGTGTGTGTGTGTGTGTGTGTGTGTGTGTGTGTGTGTGTGTGTGTGTGGGTGTGTGCGTGCGTGCGTGCGTGTGTGTGTGTGTGGGTGTGTGTGCGGGTGAGTGTGTGGGTGTGTGTGTTGTTTTTATGAAGATGCCGTGAGATTTTTGTGTCTCTACTGACATGTTTTAATAAAAGAACATCAAAAGTCTCTCTCTCTGTCTCTCTCTCTCTCTCTCTCTCTCTCTCCCTCTCACTGTTTTTCTCTCTCTCTCTCCCTCTCTCTGTTTCTCTCTGTCTTTCTCTCTCTCCCTCTCTTTGTCTCTCTCTGTATTTCTCTCTCCCTCTTTCTGTCTTTCTCTCTCTCCCTCTCTTTGTCTCTCTCTGTATTTCTCTCTCCCTCTTTCTGTTTTTCTCTCTCTCCCTCTCTCGCTCTGTATCTCTGTCTATTTCTGTATCTCAATTCAATTCAATTCAATTCAATTTCAATTCAAATGGGCTTTATTGACATGGGAAACATCTATCTCTTTCTCTTTGTCTCTGTCTCTCTCTCCCTCCCTTTATCTGTCTCTCGCTCTCTCCCTCTCTCACTGTCTCTCTCTTTCCCTCGCTCTCCCTCTCTTTCCCTCGCTCTCCCTCCCTGTCTCTCTCTCCCTCTCTGTCTCTCTCTCTCTCTCTCTGTCTCTCTCTCTCACACCGTCTCTCTCTGTCTCTCTCTCTCTGTCTCTCTCTCACTGTCTCTGTCTCTCTGTCTCTCTCTCTCTCAGTCTCTCTCTCTCACACCGTCTCTCTCTGTCTCTCTCTCTCTCTCTCTCACTGTCTCTGTCTCTCTGTCTCTCTCTCACTGTCTCTCTCACTGTCTCTCTCTCTGTGTCTCTCTGTCTCTCTCTCTGTGTCTCTCTGTCTCTCTCTCAGTCTCTCTCTCTCACACCGTCTCTCTCTGTCTCTCTCTCTCTCTCTCTCTCTCTCTCTCTCTCTCTCTCTCTCTCTCTCTCTCTCTCTGTCTCTCTCTCACTGTGTCTGTCTTTCTGTCTCTCTCTCACTGTCTCTCTCACTGTCTCTCTCTCTGTGTCTCTCTGTCTCTCTCAGCGTGAAGCTGAACTGTGTGTCATAACAACAGACAATCGCCCGGCTCACAGCGAAGGAGGAGGAGGAGGAGGAGGAGGAGGAGGAGGGGGGAGGCTATTATGTGGGTTGACGGTTGCTAGGTAACAGATGAAGACGGGGAGTCGTCGTGGCGACGGCCAGAGGGGAGGGGGATGAACGAGAGGTGTCACGGAGGCTAAATTACAACCATCACTCAGCCTCACAGGAGAAGGAGTGCATATTGTAATCAGCGTGGAGACGACCGCTGGACAGTGGATATTACAAACCCCATAACCTGATACAGTATTAGTATAAAATAGGGATGTTCGATATTGGCTTTTTTACCGATATCGATATACCGATATTGTCCAACTCTTAATTTCCGATACCGATATCAACCGATACCGATATATGCAGGCCCCCCCCCCCCCCAAAAAAACGGAATAATTTCTCGTAATTAACATTACATATCTCTTGTCGTGGAATTAACACAACATTATGCATACTTTTGACAATAAATAAAATCAGAATTTGTTCTTACTTGCTAGCCTGGGTAAATAAAGGTTAAATAAATGTAAAAAAAAAAACGATACCGATAATTTCCGATATCACATTTTAATGCCAATATCGGCCGATAATATCGGACATCCCTAGTATAAAACGATGATGATGATGATCAATACAACTAAAGGGTAGATAAACACACACCACAGGCTGCATGAGGTGCTGGTGTTGGCAGCACGATTCCAATAAGGAGGAATGGCGGATACTCAACGTAGCTCCTTATAAAGAGTCTTTAATCACTAATGTTCCAACTGTCTTCTTCAGGGTATTAGGTACTTCATAATGCTGACTGAACATTACAGATTCTTGGGAGCGCATTAGAACATCTTCGTAATGCATTATTAATAGTCTGGTGGTTAGTCTCAGTCCTATAGCCAAGATGAGGAGCCCGTTCAGCCACAGAGAGTCTGACACTAATCGCCTCGGCCGGTCCTACATGCCAGCGGCCGTCAGGCTCCACAAGCGTGGGCATGAACTGCTGCCCGCAGCTGGAGAACTAACTAATGGCTGCGGAACTATCGCATGTGTGTGTGTGTGTGTCACTGCATGCCGAATAAAGACTTCTTCAAAGTCCAGTTATTATTATAGAACTCGAGAACTGTTAGGAATGTCTGATCACTAAGTTGTGTCTGACTCTTAACCACCAAAACCTGCACGGGCTACGACGTATGACGTATATCATGCCAGTTAGCGTACCTTGTGTGTTTTTACCTTTACTCTTACTCATAGCATGTTATGCTAATTTATGTAAATTATAGCTATTATATTGCACTACTTTTATTCTGTCTACACTTTTGGCAGTATATTATTTTTTTACTCATTCTATGTCTGCACTTCATGCATTATTTATTTTTATAGATTTGAATGTCAGAAATTATCATATAATCAATAAGGAATATATTTTAATGACAAATAATTACGCCAATGTTATGCTAAATATGTCTATTTTGTGTCTCTACATCACTGCTGTGAAGCACTTTGGGCTGCAATTCTTGTATGAAAGGTGCTATATACATAAAGTTTATTATTGTTATTATTATATTCCACACAATTGACAGATGATGCCAGCTGTCAATTACAGGTCAAAATTAGATTTGCAAGGTTTCCATAGGACATGGATGCATATTGATAATAGGAACATTGATAACCAGGACACTTGGCCACAATGGTAAATGGATTCAAGATTCCATCCACTGATGTAATTATTGAGCAGCTAGATTAGATTTGACAGTCGGGTGGATTGCTTCAACTGTGGTTGGTTAACGACCAAAGTAATTAGCATGTTTGACAAACTGACCAGGCTTGTGGCCATGTCAAGCCCTGCTGGTAACTATAGGACAACAGACACCGTTTGTCTTTGTTAAGCCTTTGAGCATTAGGAAAAGCGCTATATAAGCGCTATAATACATTTCTTTGTGATAAAAAATTTTCAGGTTCTTTCCATCTCATAGCGCTATATAAATGTGATGTATTATTATTATTACTGTCTACCAATTAGTGTCTGTGCTGGAAACGTGTTGACGAGACGTCACTTAACTGAGATCATACCACACATGCTCTCTCGCTCGCACGCACGCGCACACACACGTGCACACACACACACACACACACACACACACACAAGGTAGACAGCTGGCTGTCACATCTACTTGCCACTCAGAGAGAGGGTGGAGGGTTAGGGTTGGAATTGTTTCTAATCAGACACCTGAGACCAGTCAACACCAGCCTGAACAGTCCTCACTACTATACTAAATATACACTGGGGGTGCACCAATAACACACACACACTCACACTCACATCCACAAACAAACAACACTGGCTTGGCACTGGCTAAAACAGGTTTCTCCTAATGCACAACTGTTCTAATTAGATTAGATTAGATTAGACTCAATGTGTTGTCATCATACAGCACAAGTACAGTACAATGAAAAGAAAAGAAAGAAGTAAGAATGAAAGAAAGAGAGAAAGAGAGAAAGAAAGTAAATAAAGAGAAAGAAAGAAAATAGTGAAAGAAGAAAAGAGAGAAGAAAAAAGAAAGAAAGAAATCAAAAGAAAGAAAGAAAGAAAGAAAGAAAGAAAGAACGAACGAACGAACGAACGAACGAACGAAAGAAAGAAAGAAAGAAAGAAAAGAAAGAAAGAAAGAAAGAAGAAACGAACGAACGAACGAACGAACGAACGAGAAAGAAAGAAAGAAAGAAAGAAAGAAAGAAAGGGAAAGAAAGAAAGAAAGAAAGAAAGAAAGAAAGAAAGAAAGAAAGAAAGAAAGAAAGAAAGAAAGAAAGAAAGAAAGAAAGAAAGAAAGAAAGAAAGAAAGAAAGAAAGAGAAAGAAAGAAAGAAAGAAAGAAAGAAAGAAAGAAAGAAAGAAAGAAAGAAAGAAGAAAGAAAGAAAGAAAGAAAGAAAGAAAGAAAGAAAGAAGAAAGAAAGAAAGAAAGAAAGAAAGAAAAGAAACATTTAGTAATTTAGCTGAGGCTTTTATCCAAGTCAGCAGGAAGGATACAACTGTGGCAGCTAAGGGTAAGTGATGTTGTTCGTCAAACAGTGGTTGAACTTGAGTGAATAATTAGCATACGTAGTAGGTAATAATATAGCCATGGTAGATTATTTAGCAGAGTGCATGATAGTAAAGGACAGTACGAAGGAAGAAAGAAAGAAAGAAAGAAAGAAAGAAAGAAAGAAAGAAAGAAAGAAAGAAAGAAAGAAAGAAGAAAGAAAGAAAGAAAGAAAGAAAGAAAGAAAGAAAGAAAGAAGAAAGAAAGAAAGAAAGAAAGAAAGAAAGAAAGAAAGAAAGTAAAAAAAGAAAGAACACACAGTAATAGCCCGTCTCTTACCTGCTGTCCCAGAAGCGTATCTTCCTGTCATAGTGTCCGCTCACGATGAAGTACTCTGAACACACCACATCACTACAGTAGGACAGCACATCGATGGTCTGGATACCTGGGAGGAACACAGACTGTCTGAACACACCACATCACTACAGTAGTAAAGATGCAGTACTCTGAACACACCACATCACTACAGTAGTAAAGATGCAGTACTCTGAACACATCACACTACAGTAGTAAAGATGCAGTACTCTGAACACAACACACTACAGTAGTAAAGATGCAGTACTCTGAACACACCACATCACTACAGTAGTAAAGATGCAGTACTCTGAACACACCACATCACTACAGTAGTAAAGATGCAGTACTCTGAACACACCACATCACTACAGTAGTAAAGATGCAGTACTCTGAACACACCACATCACTACAGTAGTAAAGATGCAGTACTCTGAACACATCACACTACAGTAGTAAAGATGCAGTACTCTGAACACAACACACTACAGTAGTAAAGATGCAGTACTCTGAACACACCACATCACTACAGTAGTAAAGATGCAGTACTCTGAACACACCACATCACTACAGTAGTAAAGATGCAGTACTCTGAACACATCACATCACTACAGTAGTAAAGATGCAGTACTCTGAACACATCACATCACTACAGTAGTAAAGATGCAGTACTCTGAACACACCACATCACTACAGTAGTAAAGATGCAGTACTCTGAACACATCACACTACAGTAGTAAAGATGCAGTACTCTGAACACAACACATCACTACAGTAGTAAAGATGCAGTACTCTGAACACATCACATCACTACAGTAGTAAAGATGCAGTACTCTGAACACATCACTACAGTAGTAAAGATGCAGTACTCTGAACACATCACACTACAGTAGTAAAGATGCAGTACTCTGAACACACCACATCACTACAGTAGTAAAGATGCCGTACTCTGAACACATCACTACAGTAGTAAAGATGCAGTACTCTGAACACATCACTACAGTAGTAAAGATGCAGTACTCTGAACACACCACATCACTACAGTAGTAAAGATGCAGTACTCTGAACACATCACTACAGTAGTAAAGATGCAGTACTCTGAACACATCACACTACAGTAGTAAAGATGCAGTACTCTGAACACATCACTACAGTAGTAAAGATGCAGTACTCTGAACACATCACTACAGTAGTAAAGATGCAGTACTCTGAACACACCACATCACTACAGTAGTAAAGATGCAGTACTCTGAACACACCACATCACTACAGTAGTAAAGATGCAGTACTCTGAACACACCACATCACTACAGTAGTAAAGATGCAGTACTCTGAACACATCACTACAGTAGTAAAGATGCAGTACTCTGAACACATCACTACAGTAGTAAAGATGCAGTACTCTGAACACATCACATCACTACAGTAGTAAAGATGCAGTACTCTGAACACATCACATCACTACAGTAGTAAAGATGCAGTACTCTGAACACACCACATCACTACAGTAGTAAAGATGCAGTACTCTGAACACATCACATCACTACAGTAGTAAAGATGCAGTACTCTGAACACATCACTACAGTAGTAAAGATGCAGTACTCTGAACACATCACTACAGTAGTAAAGATGCAGTACTCTGAACAGACCACATCACTACAGTAGTAAAGATGCAGTACTCTGAACACATCACACTACAGTAGTAAAGATGCAGTACTCTGAACACATCACATCACTACAGTAGTAAAGATGCAGTACTCTGAACACACCACATCACTACAGTAGTAAAGATGCAGTACTCTGAACACATCACATCACTACAGTAGTAAATATGCAGTACTCTGAACACACCACATCACTACAGTAGTAAAGATGCAGTACTCTGAACACACCACATCACACTACAGTAGTAAAGATGCAGTACTCTGAACACATCACATCACTACAGTAGTAAAGATGCAGTACTCTGAACACACCACATCACTACAGTAGTAAAGATGCAGTACTCTGAACACATCACAACAGTAGTAAAGATGCAGTACTCTGAACACATCACTACAGTAGTAAAGATGCAGTACTCTGAACACACCACATCACTACAGTAGTAAAGATGCAGTACTCTGAACAGACCACATCACTACAGTAGTAAAGATGCAGTACTCTGAACACACCACATCACTACAGTAGTAAAGATGCAGTACTCTGAACACATCACATCACTACAGTAGTAAAGATGCAGTACTCTGAACACATCACAACAGTAGTAAAGATGTAGTACTCTGAACACACCACATCACTACAGTAGTAAAGATGCAGGACTCTGAACACACCACATCACTACAGTAGTAAAGATGCAGTACTCTGAACACATCACATCACTACAGTAGTAAAGATGCAGTACTCTGAACACATCACATCACTACAGTAGTAAAGATGCAGTACTCTGAACACATCACAACAGTAGTAAAGATGCAGTACTCTGAACACATCACTACAGTAGTAAATATGAAGTACTCTGAACACACCACATCACTACAGTAGTAAAAATGCAGTACTCTGAACACACCACATCACTACAGTAGTAAAGATGCAGTACTCTGAACACATCACTACAGTAGTAAATATGAAGTACTCTGAACACACCACATCACTACAGTAGTAAAAATGCAGTACTCTGAACACATCACTACAGTAGTAAAGATGCAGGACTCTGAACACACCACATCACTACAGTAGTAAAGATGCAGGACTCTGAACACACCACATCACTACAGTAGTAAAAATGCAGTACTCTGAACACATCACTACAGTAGTAAAGATGCAGTACTCTGAACACACCACATCACTACAGTAGTAAAGATGCAGTACACATCCACAGACACTGGTCAGTTCTCCATTCCCCGAACCAGACTGCGGACCTTCGGGGACAGAGCTTTCAGCGTGGCAGCTCCCACCCTCTGGAACTCCCTCCCCGCTGAACTCCGCAACGCCCCAACTCTGGACTCATTCAAAAAACTCCTCAAAACTCACCTCTTCAACTTGGCCTTTAACCCCTAATTTAGGGGTGGACGGTATGGTCTAAAATGTATATCACGGTATAATTTGAAGCATAGACGGTAACAGTATATATCACGGTATCAGTGTTTCCGTTAGAATAATTTTTTTTGCCTGATAGGCAGGCTATATAAAGAATGACATCCTCAAGGCATGTAGATTTATAATATTTTAACTTAAAACTAGGCTACTTTTGCGTATAAAGTCATTATATTCCAAATAAAATAAGTCCCGAGTCCGTGCTGCTCCCATTGCAAACAGCCGGGCTGGATGCTGGATTTTGCTAGAAGCATATGTAGCTGCAGAGCCGCAGAGCCAGCGGCGCTTTCAGGTCTGGTCACAGCTTTCAGCCGTTGGGTGGGGGGGCGCTGTTGAGCGGACCTGACCTGAAAGCGCCGCTGGCTCTGCGGCTCTGCAGCTGCATGCTATTCGCAAATCCACTGCTGCAGCCGTCCTCCCGGCTCCCGCTGCAGCCATCGTTATTATAACACTACACGCATATCATAATGTTTACAGCAAACTGTAGTTGATCACCAGGTATGTTTTATTAACGTAGAATAATTCATATAAGAAAAACGATAGGGACATCTCTTACCTTTCTCCACTGGTTAAAAATGCCAGGAACTGAAATTGAAACTTGCTGTGCGCCGCGGTGATATGTGTTTATTATGAAATGACAATTGCGTGTTGACACGCCCACTGCGCGAAGCCTCCTAAATAACTTTTTCCAGTTTGCACATATCTATTATCTATGACTAATTCTATCTATTTTTAGGGGCAAATGCGATTGAAATAGTCGCGCTGTGGTTACATGACGTCATTGCTATTTTAGAGCTGCTCTACCGGTTACACGGTATAGTCAAAATCCATACCGTAGAGCAAATTAATACCGTTTATACCGTATACCGTTTATACCGTCCACCCCTACCCTAATTTACCACTTTGTATGTTGTAGTGTCTGTCCACTATGTTTTTCACTTTAGTTAGTTTTTCCCCCTATGTAAAGTGACCTTGATCTTTTGAAAGGCGCTATATAAAACTAAGTTATTATTATTATTATTATTATTATTATTATTATTATTATTATTATTATTATTATTATTATTATTATTATTATTATTGTAACTGAGGGGTACAATTCCCTGACTGTATTAAGAGTATGGTATTATTAAACCACTACTTAGTTATGTACTTTAATTACTGGCCATACAGTACACGGTATATCTGGTGAACACCCACACAAGAATACAACAATGACACCTAAAGTTCTATTTGGAGGGATTTATTATTATAGTAAGCAACAATAGGTTACAAATTGAGAATTATGAATTGCGCTTATATGGCGAAGAACACTTAAGTAGGTCAAGAGCGTAAGTCCATGAGCATAGTAAGATGGGTATAACTGACGCCACCTGTAGCATAAGAATTACATAAGGCACACTCGTAGTCAGCTGGAGACACTAGGGGGGTTCCCTCCGGTTGTAAGCCAGCAGGGTAGAGGAATGGTCGGGAGCAAAGTCTGGGTCAACGCGGAATAAAGAAGCTCCAGCTACGGGAGGCGGTACAATACTCCCTTGATCGGCAGACAAAAGCAGCAGCTATAATCCAAGTATGCGCGACAGCATGGATGAAAGCTAGCCAGCCTCTGTGGTCCTAGAGGCGGGCTCGATGGTGCTCCTCACAGGGTAGATCCCACACAGCAGTGGGGTAGACGGTTCTCTGCTCCAGCAGCCACAGTACCAAAAGCAATATAATCCAGCCGGAAAAGGCTCTGCATTCGCCGGTGTAGATTCTCCTGTGCACTATACTTCACATTAACTAGGTCGAACTTGACGTTATTTCACCAAACTCTGACACTTTTACTATCCTATTCGCACATGTTATAAGTGCTCTATTTAGACGCAAAGTTGCTCACTTCACTTGGTCGTTGACTCGTGGTGAAGGCTTTACTAGTAACGAACGAACGATACTTTGAACTAACGATAAACTGAATGAACTGCTGCTGCTTTCCACCTGTGCCGTATTTATACGTAAGGTGAATTATCTAGTGCCAACCTCAGTTCTGTCTCGTATTACTGCGCAAACCTGGACATGTTTAGACATGCCTTGGCGGTGGCTTTGAACTCGCCATTGGGGGTATGGCCGTTGGCGCCTAGGGGTCGCTGTCCAATAGGAGAACGAATATTATGGTCTGGTTTGTACCTAGGTAAAGGGATATTCCGTGTATATATACAAAGAATATACAAGGGATATCAGACGATATACAAATATTATACATGGGATCTCAAGCAATAAATATATATATTCGGTTTAATCTGACCCTTTGTAACAATTATTATTATTATTATTACTACTACTACAGTAGTAAATATGAAGTACTCTGAACACATCACTACAGTAGTAAAGATCTTTCAGTCATTCAGTAACTTACAGGCTGCTCGGTGCAGATCAGTCAGTAACTTACAGGCTGCTCTGTGCAGATCAGTCAGTAACTTACAGGCTGCTCTGAGATCAGTCAGTAACTTACAGGCTGCTCGGTGCAGATCAGTCAGTAACTTACAGGCTGCTCTGTGCAGATCAGTCAGTAACTTACAGGCTGCTCTGAGATCAGTCAGTAACTTACAGGCTGCTCGGTGCAGATCAGTCAGTAACTTACAGGCTGCTCGGTGCAGATCAGTCAGTAACTTACAGGCTGCTCGGTGTAGGGCTGAGCCCAAACGTTCTAATGTTCTGACCTTTGTTCGTTACGTTGGCATTCGAATTCTAAATCAACATTCGAATAATTTTTTTTTATTATATATATATATATATATATATATTTTTTTTTTAATGTGTCTATTCATTCTGTTTAAACCAATGGGGTTTTTCTTCACAGTTGCAGATAAAGATTAGGCTACACTAATATTATAGTATTAAAAACTGATGAGTTATATTCATTAAAGAAAGTTGATTTAATAAAAAAAATTACTCATTTAATCAGATTAATCACTTTATTCAAATTGAGGATTTAGTTTGAGGATATTTATTAAAAAAAAATATATATATATTTATTTTGAAAAAGTTCAAATTTGAAAGAAATTGTATTATTAAAAACAAAGGTTCGAACGTCGAAAAACCCTGACGAAGTTCGAATCCCAAAAACAGGCTTCGGGGACAGCCTTAGCTCTGTGCAGATCAGTCAGTAACTTACAGGCTGCTCTGAGATCAGTCAGTAACTTACAGGCTGCTCTGAGATCAGTCAGTAACTTACAGGCTGCTCTGAGATCAGTCAGTAACTTACAGGCTGCTCGTGCAGATCAGTCAGTAACTTACAGGCTGCTCTGAGATCAGTCAGTAACTTACAGGCTGCTCAGAGATCAGTCAGTAACTTACAGGCTGCTCTGAGATCAGTCAGTAACTTACAGGCTGCTCTGAGATCAGTCAGTAACTTACAGGCTGCTCTGAGATCAGTCAGTAACTTACAGGCTGCTCGGTGCAGATCAGTCAGTAACTTACAGGCTGCTCTGAGATCAGTCAGTAACTTACAGGCTGCTCTGAGATCAGTCAGTAACTTACAGGCTGCTCTGAGATCAGTCAGTAACTTGCAGGCTGCTCTGAGATCAGTCAGTAACTTGCAGGCTGCTCTGAGATCAGTCAGTAACTTACAGGCTGCTCGGTGCAGATCAGTCAGTAACTTACAGGCTGCTCTGAGATCAGTCAGTAACTTACAGGCTGCTCGGTGCAGATCAGTCAGTAACTTACAGGCTGCTCTGAGATCAGTCAGTAACTTACAGGCTGCTCTGAGATCAGTCAGTAACTTACAGGCTGCTCTGAGATCAGTCAGTAACTTACAGGCTGCTCGGTGCAGATCAGTCAGTAACTTACAGGCTGCTCTGAGATCAGTCAGTAACTTACAGGCTGCTCGGTGCAGATCAGTCAGTAACTTACAGGCTGCTCTGAGATCAGTCAGTAACTTACAGGCTGCTCTGAGATCAGTCAGTAACTTACAGGCTGCTCTGTGCAGATCCCACACCTTCACGGTCCGGTCTGCGCTGCCGGTCACCACCTGGCTGCATTTGAACTTAGCCGCCGTGACCTTACGGGAGTGTCCTGTGAGAGTGAGCTGAGAGGGAGAGAGACATAGACACAGAGAGAGAGAGAGAGACAGAG